>NC_073383.1:5525649-5720649 GCF_028641065.1 Leucoraja erinaceus
ATCTCCACCTTCCTATTGTTTTCCCTAAGCGCCCTATCTACTCTCTCCTGAAAACATACAGTGAATTGGCATCCACTGCCTTCTGTGGCAGAGAATTCCATAGATTCACAACTCGATGGGCCGAATGGCCTAAATCTGCTCCTCGAACCTATGAAGGAAGGGCAAAATGAAACAACATCAAATGCTGACAAGTAACTGATACTTAACAAACCTGCATTTTACTCTTGATTCTCTTCTGTCTTGAGAGCTGCAGTCGGAGCAAAACGAATAACTCTGGTTAGACTCCTTTGCCTGTTATTTTTCTTCTGCCTGCTCGAAAATCCCCTCCTCCTCCGGTGGCCAGAACTTCTCCTGCAAAACCTTCGGCCATAGTTCTAGAATAAAGTGTTTCATTAAAGCAATTGGTCAAAGAAAGCAATGGACTTTATACGTGGATGTTTATGGAAGTACTGTGGAATTCACCTCCGTTCTAAATGTTGACACTGTATGTAATTATTTTGCAACTTCTACCGCTGTACAGTGGAGAGCATTCTGACTGGTTGCGTCATGGCCTGGTTTGGTAATTCCGGCGCCCAGGAATGAAAGAGGCTTCAGAAAGTTCTAGATGATGCTCTGTCCATCAAGGGTACAGACACCCCACCCCCCTTCCCCACCATCGAAGGGATCTATAGGAAGTGCTGCATTTAGAAGGCAGCTATTATCATCAAAGACCCACCCCACCCTGGCCAATATCTCGCTCCTACCATTACATAGTTATAATGGGTGACTTCAATCTACATATAGATTGGGTGAATCAAATTGGCAGGGGTGCTGAGGAAGAGGATTTCTTGGAATGTATGCGGGATAGTTATCTAAATCAACATGTAGAGGAACCAACGAGAGAGCAGGCTATTTTAGACTGGGTATTGAGTAATGAGGAAGGGTTAGTTAGCAATCTTGTTGTACGTGCCCCCTTGGGCAAGAGTGACCATAATATGGTTGAGTTCTTCATTAGGATGGAGAGTGACATTGTTAATTCAGAAACAATGGTTCTGAACTTAAAGAAAGGTAACTTTGAGGGTATGAGACGTGAATTGGCCAAGATTGACTGGCAATTAATTCTAAAAGGGTTGACGGTGGATATGCAATGGAAGACATTTAAAGACTGCATGGATGAACTACAAAAATTGTTCATCCCTGTTTGGCAAAAGAATAAATCAGGGAAGGTAGTACATCCATGGATAACAAGGGAAATCAGGGATGGTATCAAAGCGAAGGATGATGCGTACAAATTAGCCAGAAAAAGCAGCATACCGGAGGACTGGGAGAAATTCAAAGGCCAGCAGAGGAGGACAAAGGGCTTAATTAGGAAAGGAAAAATAGATTATGAAAGAAAACTGGCAGGGAACATAAAAACTGACTGCAAAAGTTTTTATAGATATGTGAAAAAGAAAGAGATTAGTTAAAACAAATGTAGGTCCCTTGCAGTCAGAAACAGGTGAGTTGATCATGGGGAACAAGGATATGGCGGACCGATTGAATGACTACTTTGGTTCCGTCTTCACTAAGGAAGACATAAATAATTTGCCGGAAATAGCAGGGGACCGCGGGTCAAAGGAGTTGGAGGAATTGAGTGAAATCCAGGTTAGCCGGGAAGTAGTGTTGTGTAAATTGAATGGATTAAAGGCCGATAAATCCCCAGGGCCAGATAGGCTGCACCCCAGAGTACTTAAGGAAGTAGCTCCAGAAATAGTGGATGCATTAGTAATAATCTTTCAAAACTCTTTAGATACTGGAGTAGTTCCTGAAGATTGGCGGGTAGCAAACGTAACCCCACTTTTTAAGAAGGGAGGGAGAGAGAAAATGGGGAATTACAGACCAGTTAGTCTAACATCGGTAGTGGGGAAACTGCTAGAGTCAGTTATTAAAGATGGGATAGCAGCACATTTGGAAAGTGGTGAAATCATTGGACAAAGTCAGCATGGATTTACGAAAGGTAAATCATGTCTGACGAATCTTATAGAATTTTTCGAGGATGTAACTAGTAGCGTGGATAGGGGAGAACCAGTGGATGTGGTGTATCTGGACTTCCAGAAGGCTTTCGACAAGGTCCCACATAAGAGATTAGTATACAAACTTAAAGCACAAGGCATTGGGGGTTCAGTATTGATGTGGATAGAGAACTGGCTGGCAAACAGGGAGCAAAGAGTAGGAGTAAACGGGTCCTTTTCACAATGGCAGGCAGTGACTAGTGGGGTACTGCAAGGCTCAGTGCTGGGACCCCAGCTATTTACAATATATATTAATGATCTGGATGAGGGAATTGAAGGCAATATCTCCAAGTTTGCGGATGACACTAAGCTGGGGGGCAGTGTTAGCTGTGAGGAGGATGCTAGGAGACTGCAAGGTGACTTGGATAGGCTGGGTGAGTGGGCAAATGTTTGGCAGATGCAGTATAATGTGGATAAATGTGAGGTTATCCATTTTGGTGGCAAAAACGGGAAAGCAGACTATTATCTAAATGGTGGCCGATTGGGAAAGGGGGAGATGCAGCGAGACCTGGGTGTCATGGTACACCAGTCATTGAAGGTAGGCATGCAGGTGCAGCAGGCAGTAAAGAAAGCGAATGGTATGTTAGCTTTCATTGCAAAAGGATTTGAGTATAGGAGCAGGGAGGTTCTACTGCAGTTGTACAGGGTCTTGGTGAGACCACACCTGGGGTATTGCGTACAGTTTTGGTCTCCAAATCTGAGGAAGGACATTATTGCCATAGAGGGAGTGCAGAGACGGTTCACCAGACTAATTCCTGGGATGTCAGGACTGTCTTATGAAGAAAGACTGGATAGACTTGGTTTATACTCTCTAGAATTTAGAAGATTGAGAGGGGATCTTATAGAAACGTACAAAATTCTTAAGGGGTTGGACAGGCTAGATGCAGGAAGATTGTTCCCGATGTTGGGGAAGTCCAGGACAAGGGGTCAGAGCTTGAGGATAAGGGGGAAATCCTTTAAAACCGAGATGAGAAGAATTTTTTTCACACAGAGAGTGGTGAATCTCTGGAACTCTCTGCCACGGAGGGTAGTTGAGGCCAGTTCATTGGCTCTATTTAAGAGGGAGTTAGATGTGGCCCTTGTGGCTAAGGGGATCAGGGGGTATGGAGAGAAGGCAGGTACGGGATACTGAGTTGGATGATCAGCCATGATCATATTGAATGGCGGTGCAGGCTCGAAGGGCCGAATGGCCTACTCCTGCACCTAATTTCTATGTTTCTATGTTTCTATTACAACAAAGGCAGTAACAGAATTCCTTAGGGCTAACGGAATCAAGGGATATGGGGAAAAGCAGGAACGGGGTGCTGACTTTGGATGATCAGCCATGATCATATTCAATGGTAGTACAGGCTCGAAGGGCCAAATGGACTACTCTTGCATCTATTTTCTATTTTACTATGTATCTAAGTCACAGGAGCCTGAGAACTGTTACCTCCAATGCCAAGAACAGCTTATTTTCATCAACCATCATACACTTGATCCACCCTCTACAACCCTATCCATAATCCTACCTCAGCACCAATCTACTATGAATTAAGGTTGTACGACATACTTTGGCCTACCAGCTTAACAGGCAACTAGAGAGCAGTCATGAACTATTGTCTACATTGGAGACCCTGGTACTATCTTTGGTCGGACTTTACTGGCTTTATCTTGCACTAAACATTATTCATCTTACTCCCCTTATCATGTATCTATACACTGTCAATGGATCGACTGTAAACATGTATTGTCTTTCCGCTGGCTGGTTGGTGCACAACAAAAGCTTTTCACTGTATCTCGGTACACGTGACAATAAACTAAACTGATTGAGTGTTTTGAAGATGTGACCACAAAGGTCCTTGAGGACAGAGCTGTAGATGTTGTATATATGGACTTCAGCAAAGCATTCGACAAGGTTCCACATGGTAGGCTGCTCTGGAAGGTTAGATCACAAGGTGAGATTTCCAAATGGATAGAAAATTGGCTTCATGGAAGGAAGTTTCACGATGGTGAAAGTTTTCTTTTCAGACTGGAGGCCTGTGACTACTGGTATGATTCAGAGTTGAGTGCTGGGCCCGTTACTGTTTGTCATCTATATCATTGATTTGGTTGTGAATGTACAAGATATGATTAGCAGGTTTACAGATGACACAATAATGGGTGGTATTGTAGATAGTGAAGATCTTTGGCACAAATTGCAGCAGGATCTTGATCGGTTGGGCGGGTGGACTGAAGAATGGTTGATGGAATTTAATAAAGAGAAATGTGAGATGTTGCATTTTGGGAAGACTAACAAGGGGAAGGACCTACACAGTGAATGACAGGGCTCTGGGGAGTGTTGTAGAGCAGAGGGATCCAGGAGTGCACGCACATGGTTTGTTTAAAGTGGATCACAGGTAGATAAGTTGGTCAAAATGGCTTTCGGCATTTTGACCTTCATCAGTCAAAGTATTGATTATAGAAGTTGGGAGGTCATGTTGCAGTTCTATAAATCGTTGGTGAGTCCGCATTAGTGTATTGTGTTCAGTTCTGAGCACCATTGAGGTCAGGCAATTATATAAGCAGCATAGGTGGATATTGTCCTAATGTTGGCAAGTGTGATTGGTGTAGATGGGCAGTAAGGTTGGCATGGATTTGGTGGACTTGGTGGGCCAAAGGAGTTGTTTCTCTGCTGTACAACTCTGTAAAACAGTCCAAATAATGTCCTTTATCTTATACACTAAAACTTATCAGCGTATCACATTTATTCTGTTGTTTCAGCTTAGATAAAAGTGATATTGCAGGCGTGCATCTCTTTAGCAATCAATTCAATAAAAATCATCGAGATACCTTTCTCGTGCATCTCCTTGATCGTTCATTGCTTTCGGATGATGATGATGATGATGATGATGATGATGATGATGATGAAGATGATGGTCGTTTTCTGGGTTTTTTGGTTGTTGTGGTGGTCGTGGTTGGTGTGGTGGTCGTGGTAGTTGGTGTGGTCGCAGTTGTGGTCGGAGTGGTAACTAAAGTGCTGTCTGTGGTGTCCAGTGGTCAGTGTGGTAACTAAAGTGCTCTCTGTGGTGTCCAGTGTGGTCGGAGTGGTAACTAAAGTGCTGTCTGTGGTGTCCAGTGTGGTCGGAGTGGTAACTAAAGTGCTGTCTGTGGTGTCCAGTGTGGTCGGTGTGGTAACTAAAGTGCTGTCTGTGGTGTCCAGTGTGGTCGGTGTGGTAACTAAAGTGCTGTCTGTGGTGTCCAGTGTGGTCAGTGTGGTGACTAAAGTGCTGTCTGTGGTGTCCAGTGTGGTAACTAAAATGCTCGGTGTGGTCACCGGTGTGGTCGGGGTAATAGCTGGTGTTGTCACGTTTGTGTTAAAGCACTGGACTTGAACATTTTGAACTAAGCCCGCCCGCAGTGAGATTGTGCTTGTACACGTAGCAGTTTCCTGTAAAGAGAAAAAAAAACCACAGAATTGTACAAACATACTATAGCATGGAAACATCTAACTCCACGCTCTCATGGCAACCAAGATGTCCCATCAAAGCTAGTCACAATGGCCTGTGTTTGTCCCATATCCCATCGCACCTTTCTCATCCATGTACAGTATCCGTCCAAATTACCTTTCAACACAATATTCCCAGCTGATCATGATGTCCCAACTTCTACATTCAGTTTCCCAACTGATGTGGATCAGCATTCAAAAAGCCTTCTTCACCCACCTGCAGGAAACCAATGTACATGTGCCGGCTCTGGAGAGGGTCCAGAAGATGTTTACAACAAGCATCACAACGTATGGTGAATGTCTGTCAGGTTTTGAAGATATCAAATATATTTTCAGTGGCTGAAGGGTGTATTTGCATCTTGACTGAGTGAGTTGGACTTCCACCAGATTGCACAACTAATTGTATGGAAATTACCCGTAGGAAACATAAATCTAATAATATGTCTGCAGTGAACACAGCAATATATATATATATATATATAACGTGTGTGTTCTAATATTGAAGATGTTGGTTAGTTTTTCCTTTTCAATGTTTGAACTAACATTTACAATCCTGAATCCATTTTATGACGTCGTTTGATGTTGACTAGATTTCAAGACCACAAAGAATTAAAATAACTCTTTGCTTAATCCTGGTGTAATTCCATTACCACGTTTCTTCATAATGAAAGGAATGCTATCAAGTTGACAAACCAGTTCTTGTGGACACACGTGAATCTCTAGATTCCTCCAGTGGTTTGTATTTTGCTCAGTGCTGTGTGACTTGGTGTGGAGTTCGGCCCATAACCCTTTACACCTATCCTATCCATGTCCCTGTCCAAATGTTTCTTAAATGTTGTGATAGTTCCTGGCTCAACTACCTCCGCTGGCAGCCCATTCCACGCACCTACCACCCTTCATGTTAAAATGTTGCCCCTCGGTTTCCTATTAAATCTTTCCTCTCTCACCTTAAACTCTGTGCATTCACCCTATCTATTCCTCTCATCATTTTATACCCCTCTATAATATCACCCCTCATCCACCTGTACTCCACAGAAGTCCTAGTCTGCACAACCTCTCCCTGCAGCTTTGGCCCTCGAGTCCTGGCAACATTTTCGTAAAGGGGCTGTCCCACTTGACATATCAGTGTCGCCGAAAGATTTTGAACATTTCAAGCCGCAACTTTTTCAGTGACCTGTTACGTCAGTCAATGATGCTGGCAGTCGCTGAAAACATCACCAAGTGGGACAGGCCTTTTTAAATCTTCTCTGCACCCTTTCTAGCTTAGCAGCAACTTTCCCATAACAGGATAACAGAAACGGAGCAAAATATTTTCAATGTGGCCTCACCAATGCCCTCTACAAAAGCAACATGACCCGTATCTTTTAAACTTAGGACTCTGACTGATGAAGACCAATGTGCTGATAGCCTTCCTGACCACACTATCTACTTGCAATGTGACTGTGGGAAGAGAAATAGAGTTAGTGTTTTGGGTGGAGTGGGAGATTGCCGCCTTCACATGGTCCACCCTGTTTTCGTATAATGTAATCAACCCGACGTGCACGAACAAACAGATGTAGTGTTTTGGTGTCTACAACGTGAGGCAGTGCACGCCATACGCAAGAAGAAGTGTTTTGGATGCAAGTTTCTTTGTGGAACTTCTTTCCTCACTTTTCCCATTTCTAATCAATGGCCTCAGTCTTGCAATATTGACTGTATTTTTGCTTCCCACAGCTGCTGTCTAATTCCCTGAGTTTCTCCAGCATTTTCTGTCCGTATTCCACCACGAGAGTGACGGGTCTGTTGATGTTTTGATCAACAGCGTGTGTTGACCTCATAACTGCTGGCTAGAAAAAGCAGGTCGGGAATTCTGCCCCCTTTTAGGACAAGAGAAGTGATCAATCGAAGGTGAAGGGTAGATTGTGAAAAGTGTTAGAAGGGAAGTCAGTAGTTCACATTCCAGAATGTCCAGTATGCAATGAGGGGTAGAAAGAGGTTGGCACGGTGTTGCAATGGTAGAGTTGCTGCCTTACAGCTTCAGAGACCCAGCTTCAATCCTAACTACAGGTGCTGTGGGAAGACGGATCAGCCATGATTGAATGGCGGAGTAGAGTTGATGGGCCAACTGGCCTAATTCCGCTCCTTTTACTTATGAACCTATGTCAATAGAGATGACAACAGAGAAATGAATAGCAAATGGTGTAACACTCACAGCATTCGTGATGGGTATCAGGTCACAGATTGATGGATCGATACCGGAGTTGTTCAGACACACAGTTCCCTGGATATCGATAACTATTACCACCAGGAATAGGCGTTCTCCTAAATTAGCCTCCTAAAAAAACAAAGAAGAATGTTACACTCAATGAATAGTATTTGTAATAACATGCCCAATGACACCATTGTTATTTGGATTTCCTATGTCTTGCTGCACTTGAATCACACTACTTGCTGCTTCTCAAGATGGCCTTCAATGCACATTGATGCAGTGGGTCAAGGGTTACGAGTGTTTCATTGTCAGATGCACTGGGCAGGGGACAAGGAAACTCATACTTGTTCTTAATGCAACAACATGCAAATAAATGTACAATAAACAATAAATTACCAAAGTACGTAGTGCACCCTTGACAAAGTTCATAGTAGATCTTAGCTGAAGTAAGGTTGTGGTTCAAGATGGCTGATGGATGATGGAAAGAAGTTGTTCTTTAATTTGGAGGTCACTGAGCCTTTTCTCCCATTAGAAGCCACGAGATGAAAGCATGGCCAAGGTGGTATAGGTCCTTGATGACAATCATTGCCTTTCTAAGGCACAACTTACTGTGGGTCACTTTGATGGTGGGTGAATCAATACCATGCCATTGACCAGGTCAATGTCCACCACTTAATGTAGCTTTCTACTAACTTGGGTGCTTGAGTTAATGGTTCAGTAGAGAGCATGTGTAACCAGCATGATATGCTTTCCGCCGCACACCTGTAGAAGCTTTAAAGGGTATTTGGCGACATTTCGAACCTCCTCTAACTTCTGAGGAAGTAGAGGCATTAATGAGCTTTCTTTGCAGTGAATAGTGGAAGCATCGACAAGATAATACATTGGCTATTGAGATATACATGGCGGCTAGTTTGCCTTCTATGAGATTCCTGTCAGAAATGTAAAGCTTACAACACACATAGAAACATAGAAACATAGAAAATAGGTGCGGGAGGAGGCCATTCGACCCTTCAAGCCAGCACCGCCATTCATTGCGATCATTGCTGATCGTCCCCAATCAATAACCTGTGCCTGCCTTCTCCCCATATCCCTTGATTCCACTAGCACCAAGAGCTCTATCTAACTATCTCTTAAGTCCATCCAGTGATTTGGCCTCCACTGCCGTCTGTGGCAGGGAATTCCACAAATTCACAACTCTCTGGGTGAAAAAGTTTTTTCTCACCTCAGTCTTAAATGGCCTCCCCTTTATTCTAAGACTGTGGCCCCTGATTCTGGACTCGCCCAACATTGGGAACATTTTTCCTGCATCTCGCAGTCCAGACCTTTTATAATGTTATATGTCTCTATAAGATCCCCCTCATCCTTCTAAACTCCAGTGAATACAAGCCTAGTCTTTTCAATCTTTCCTCATATGACAGTCCCGCCATCCCAGGGATCAATCTTGTGAACCTATGCTGCACTGCCTCAATCACAAGGATGTCCTTCCTCAAATTAGGAGACCAAAACTGTACGCAATACGCCAGATGTGGTCTTACCATTGCCCTATACAACTGCAGAACAATCTCTCTACTCCTATACTAAAATCCCCTTGTTATGAAGGCCAACATTCCATTTGCTTTCTTCACTGCCTGCTGTACCTGCACGCCAACTTTCAGTGACCGGTGTACAAGGACACCCAGGTCTCGCTGCACCTCCCTCTTACCTAACGTAACCCCATTGAGATAATAAACTAAACTAAACTAAGCAAAACTAATTTAAACTAAATCTTAACAAAATAAAATAGAGAACTTTCATTAGTATAAAAACATTTACTATTTCACACTGTCACTACAATTAATTCTACAGTGAGATAAGGTTTACTTTGGTTGCACAAGCAGCAACTGTTAATCCATATGAGTTTCTATTGCTTGTGTTCAGATAGTTTCTGTGGGCACTTTTCTCCTGTTGCAATACTATGGCATGAGAAACAGTAATTATATTTATACTAATGAAAGTTCTCTATTTTATTTTGTTAAGATTTGGTTTGGCTTAGTTTAGCTTAGTTTAGTTTAGTTTAGTTTAGTTTAGTTTAGTTTAGTTTAGTTTAGTTTAGTTTAGTTTAGTTTAGTTTAGTGTAGTTTAGTTTAGACATACGGCCCTTCAGCCCACCAAGTCCGCATCGACCAGCGACCCCCACACATAAACACTATCTTACCTACACACATTAGGGACAATGTTATGTTTACACGAATCCAATTAACCTACAATTAACCAGCTCCTATTTTCTATGTTTCTAATATCTTTCTCCACAAAGGTGAAATTTCCATCGATGATTTTGTCCACCTCCTGCAGCTCCACAAATAGATGTTCATGTTCCTCTTTGAGATGCCCTATTCTCTCCCTAGTTACTCTTTTTCACAATATACTTATTTAAATCTCTTTGGATTTTCTATTTATTTCTGTCAATCTACCTCACATCCCCTTTTTACCTTCCTAACTTCCTTATTAAGTATATTCCTGCATCCCCTCTACTGATATTATGCTGAACATTGATTTCTCCACCTACAAATAACCCCTGCATGCCCTCTCTCTCATTCCCTCCCCTAACCAAGTCGTGTCAGATTCAAGGTCGTCTTGTTGAGTCTCATTGTCTGTAACCCGTTTTCACCTAGCCCACAGCTAACAATTGCCTGTTTCCTTTATCATCGTTACTTATTTGCATCTTTTATTCATGTGTTCTGTATCTATATCACCGTCTGTAACTCTCGTTTCATTTCCCCTGACAGCCTGAAGAAGGGTCTCGACCCAAAAACGTCACCTATTCCTTCTCTACAGAGATGCTGCCTGACCCGCTGACCCGTTTGTAACTTTTACAAACTCCTGTCTAACACAATAAAATTCACATTGCCACGTTTGTAGACCAGTTCTGGACATTTCCACAACCGTTTTAAAACTAGTAGAACAAATGCAGGAGAAGAAACGCATGCTCATGTCATTTAATACATTTTGGCAAGAGGTAAAAATTAACCGTGAAATGAAATGTACTTACGTAGAGAACTTCACATCTTGTAACAGCAAAGAGGTTGCTGTTTGAGGAGTCCACATTCACCTGTGCAATTGTAGCATTTTCAACAATTGGGAAGGTTGAACTTGCACATGATTGCGCTGAAACAAAAACAGATTTCAAGAACAATATATCTTTGAGTAATGTCTCTGCATCTTACTCTCTGCACCATGACATGTCCCTTAAAACCTATCTCTTTAGACAAAGCTTTTGATCTACTGCTCTGTGTCAAAATGGAATTACCTTCCCATGAATTACATTTGAATGTTTCATGATGCAAAATTATATTTGCTAACTTTTTTGCTGGATTGAACCCACATGAACTATCAGAACAAATCATACTCTAGTCTAGTCCATTGACAGCTTGTTTCAGTACTTGCCAGAGGTGTAGAAGACGTGGACTGCAGCAAAAACAAAGAGGATGGTTTTCATTTTACATCTATACATGGCTGAAGATGTACTGGTCACAGTGTTTGATTTCACACTTATATAGCCTGGACCTCACAAAACAATCCCACGAATAATACCACAATGATGTAAATAGAGAACAGGGAAATTACTCAACTCCTTCATGTCCCAGGAATTCTTGCCAATTATCAAAAGCATGACTGAAAGATTTATTTTGGACAGAGTGACTCGTCAACTTCCTGTTTTGTAATCAATGCGTTCCATGCTAATTACCTTTACTATATTGCGACAGAATAACTGAGTGGGAGTTTTCATGTTTATGAAATCCAAGGTGCAGAAGGTATGTAATGGTCATTGGGTATCTCAGTCGTGTTCACATAAGCGATATCGGCATCATTGACCAGGCTGGCATTCTTCTATTCATCTTTGTCCTTGAGAAGGCAATGATCATAGAGTCACAGTGATACAGTGTGGAAACAGGCCCTTCAGCCCAACTTGCCCACATCGGCCAACAATGTCCCAGCTACACTGGTCCCACCTCCCAGCATTTGGTCCATATCCCTCCAAACCTGTACCTGACTAAATGTTTCTTGAACTGTGAAGAGGATGTTAGGAGGTTGCAGGGTGACCTGGACAGGTTGAGTGAGTGGGCAGAAGCATGACAGATGCGGTATAATATAGATTAATGTGAGGTTATCCACTTTGGTGGCAAAAACAAGGGGGCTGATTATTATCTCAATGGGGTTAGGTTAGGTAAGGGGGAGGTACAGCGGTCACTGAAAGTTGGCGTGCAGGTACAGCAGGCAGTGAGGAAAGCTAATGGAATGTTGGCCTTCATAACAAGACGATTTCAGTATAGGAGTAGAGAGGTTCTTCTACAGTTGTATAGGGCTCTGGTAAGACCACATCTGGAGTATTGCATACAGTTTTGGACTCCTAATTTGAGGAAGGATATCCTTGTGATTGAGGCAGTACAGCGTGGGTTCACGAGATTGATCCCTGGGATGGCGGGACTGTCTTATGAGGAAAGGTTGAAAAGACTAGGCTTGTATTCACTGGAGTTCAGAAGGATGAGGGGGGATCTTATAGAAACATATAAAAATATAAAAGGACTGGACAAGCTAGATGCAGGAAAAATGTTCCCAATGTTGGGCGAGTCCAGAACCGGGGGCCACAATCTTAGAATAAACGGGAGGTCATTTAAGGCAGAGGTAAGAAAAAACAGTTTCACCCAGAGAGTTGTGAATTTGTAGAATTCCCTGCCACAGAGGGCAGTGGAGGTCATATAACTGGATGGATTTAAGAGAGAGTTAGATAGAGCACTAGGGGCCAGTGGAGTGAAGAGATATGGGAAGAAGGCAGGCATGGGTTATTGATTGGGGACGATCAGCCATGATCACAATGAATGGAGGTGCAGGCTCGAAGGCCCGATTGGCCTCCTCCTGCACCTATTTTCTATGTTTCTATGTTAAAAGTTGGATATAGACACAAAATGCTGGAGTAACTCAGCGGGACAGACGGCATCTCTGGAGAGAAGGAATGGGTGACCCTTCTTCAGACTTCTTCTTAATTCTTCTTCTTAATTTTTAATTCTTAATTCTTCTTCTTAAATGTTGGGTTAGTCCCAGCCTCAACAACTTCCTCTGACAGCTCGTTCCATACACCCACGTCCTTTGTGTGATCACTGAATATATTCAGCTACTTCTGTCCTTCAGGTTAAAACACTGCTGGAGTATACCAAACTAATTAACCTACAAGCTTGTACGTCTTTGGAGTGAGGGAGGAAATCGAAGATCTCGAAGTAAACCCACGTGGTCACGGGGATAATATACAAACTCTGTACAGACAGCACCCGTATTTACCATAGAGAAAGATAGGAGGTCAGTGGAACTTGGGCCATCATTGTAAGTGGCTTGAGAGCAGTCAGTGTTACGGTCGAAGAGGAGCTGAAGGTATATCATGTATGAAAGTAGACAAATCTCCAAGGCCTGATCAGATATAAACATGGTTGTGAAAAATTGCAGCAGAATCTTGATCAATTGGCCAGGTGGGCGGAGGAATGGTTTAATGGAATTTAATGCAGCGAAGTGCGAGGTGTTGCATTTCGGAAAGTTGCTGGTAGATAGGATGGTCAAAAATGCTTTTGGCACATTGGCTTTTTTCTGTCAGGATGCATTTAAGTATTGTGTTCATTTCTGGTAACATGTGATAGGAAACATGTTGTCAAGTTGAAAAAGGGTACAGAGAAGATTTACAAGGATGTTGCCAGGACTAGAGGGTGTGAGCTATGGGGAGAGGTTGAGCATGCTGGGACTCTATATCTTGGAGCACAGGAGGACGAGGGGTAGTCTTATAGAGGTGATTAAAATCATGGGAGGAATAGATCGGATAGATGCACACAGACTCTTGCCCAGTTGATCTTTTCCCCATAATACCAGGGGACATAGGTTTAAGGTGACACGAAAAATATTTAATAGGAATCTGAGAGGCAACTTTTTCACATATAGCACGAAGAAGGGGCCTGACTCGGTGAATGATGTTTCAGTGGAAGAGAATTTTGGGAACAGTGATCATGGAGAAGCAACTATTTTACACAAAGGGTGGTTGGTATATGGAACAAGCTGCCAGTGGAGGTATCATCATCATCAACATCAACATAGTTGAAAACATCAACGATGCCTTACAATGCCATGTACGACAGTGATCGCAACTTCTACTGAAGTGTGGATGGCCGTTGGCTCATTAGGAGCTCATCCGCCCTTTGACAGGTCTTGTTTTTGGTCCTGCTGGGGGTCCACAGCCCCCTCCTCACCTGGCAAACCAGGTGGGGGGTACTGTTTAGTCGCCGACTATCCGACCATGACGCATGTAACACGGGGTTACACGGTACCCGTGGCGGGGGGAACTCCCCCCGACCTGACCGTAGTGGAGGCAACTGAGGCAGATACTATAACAACATTAAAAATATAGACAGGAACATGGAAGAAAGGTTGAAAGGCAGCTTGGTTGGCACGGACATGTTGAGCTAGCCAGCATGTTTGTGTGCTGTGTGACTCCAAATCTCCTGACTCTGATCAGACACTGCAGGAAACTGGAGAACAAATTGTAGATATATGAATCATCATTGGACATGAGTGACGTGCTGGAAAACTGGATGGTGATGAATGCGTTTTTATTCAGTTACAGTTTAGTTCATTCTCACGTGTACTGACGTACAGGGAAAAGCTTTTGTTGCGTGCAAATCAGTTAGCAGAAAGAATACACATGATGTTTTATGTGTCAATCTTAATTGTTTACTGTATGTCGTGTTGCTACTAGCGAGCGGAGCACCAAGGCAAATTCCTTGTATGTGTACATACTTGGCCAATAAACTTATTCATTCATTAATGATTAAAATTGATCCATTTACAGTGTATGGATACATGATAAGGGAATGCTGTTTAGTGCAAGGTAAAGCCACAACTTAAGAAGGGGTGTGAGGAAAACTCAGCAACCTATAGATCGTTGAGCTCCAGTATTCCGAGGGATAAGATATATGCATATTGATAGACAGGGCCTGATTGGGTCCAGTATGGTTTTGTATGGAGAAGTTCATGTCATGTGAATCCAATAGTTTTTTTTTTAAGTAACCAAATAGGTTGATAGAGTCTTAAGCCCCTGTCCCACTTAGGAAACCTGAACGGAAACCTCTGGAGACCTTACGCACCACCCAAGGTTTCCGTGAGGTTCCCGGAGGTTTTGGTCACTCTCCCTAATGGTGGAAAGTGGTTTCTGTGTAGTCGAGGCTTCTTCTATGTTCCTGCGATTATTAAAAAAAAAAAAACAGCCTCGACTAAAAATAGGTTGCCGTTTGGTCGAAGCCAGTGGAGTGGGGTTGCTATTTACTCACAGGCAGTCGAAGAGCCAATCTCCTTCGCTGACCAGCCATTTCGATTGGCTCAATGGAGTTTTCAGCAAAGATCCTGTAGGATATTTGGTTTTCAGTACCTAGAAGATCTGCCGGAAGGTAAAATGCCCGCTAACTTTATTAAACTTCTTAAAACTGTCTCCACTCCTTCTGACCCCCACCCCCTTCTCCCCCCTTCTCTCCCTCCTTCTCTCCCCCTTCTTTCCCCTTCTCTCTCACCTTCTCTGTCCTCTCCCCTTCTTTCCCCTTCTCTCCCTCCCTCCCGCGCTCTCTAAATGACTTACCGTGCTCTGTGGCAGCCGTTTACCTTCCTCTTCATCGCGCAGACAGCGCTCCTCCGCTGTCCCTGGCCCCCACCTTAATGATGTGTGTGTGTGTGTGTGTGTGTGTGTGTGTGTGTGTGTGTGTGTGTGTGTGTGTGTGTGTGTGTGTGTGTGGGTGTGTGTGTGTGTGTGTGTGTGTGTGTGTGTGTGTGTGTGTGTGTGTGTGTGTGTGTGTGCGCGTGTGTGTGTGGGTCGGTAACAAAGATCCTGTGGGATCTTTGGTCAGTAGATGCAGCTCACGCTTTGGTCGAGGCTTTCTAGGCAAGTGACCAAAGCCTCTGGCGACTCATAGAAACCTTGGGTGGGGCACAAGGTCACCAGAGGTTTCCGTTCAGGTTTCCTAAGTGGGACAGGGGCATTAGAGCATGGAAATAGGTCATTTGGTTCAACATGCTATCACCAACAAAGATGTCCTATCTAAACTAGTCCAATGTGCCTGCTTTTGGTCCATATCCTAAACTTGTTCCATATATCCACTTGGCACCTTATCTTCACATCGTTCCAATCTACTTTAACCTGTGACCTCTGTAGCTTGATTCCCCTACTCTGCTTTAAAGATGCTGAGCACTTACCCTATCTTGTCCCTTTATAACATACACCTCTATAAGATCGCACCGCATTCTCCTGCACCCCAAGGAATAAAGTCCTAGGTCAGGAGGGGCAAGGAGCACCGTCGCTCCACCCAGCATCCGTAGGGAGGGAGCGGCTCTGCTGTCAGTGACCGGAGAACTGGTGACGGGATCTAGGGAGAGCCTTGGTCCAAAGATGTCCGGGTTGCGTTGCTCCTAGACCTGGCCAAGCTGGCCATCCGCAAGTCATGGTGCCAGGCGGAAGAGGGCTTTGCCCGAGCCAGATGCTTGCCCCTTTACCGGGGTTATGTCCACGCCCAGGTGGTGTTAGAGAGGGACGTTAGAGGTGGTGTTAGAGATGTCGCTCTTCCAGGGAGATGCTAACTGCATTTCGTTGTATCTGTACTGTACACTGACAATAACAATTAAAGTTGAATCTGAATCTGAATCGGACATAGTTGTATGGTAGTTATTTAGTATAGAAACATAGAAACATAGAAACATAGAAATTAGGTGCAGGAGTAGGCCATTCAGCCCTTCGAGCCTGCACCGCCATTCACTATGATCATGGCTGATCATCCAACTCAGTATCCCGTACCTGCCTTCTCTCCATACCCCCTGATCCCCTTAGCCACAAGGGCCACATCTAACTCCCTCTTAGATATAGCCAATGAACTGGCCTCAACTACTTTCTGTGGCAGAGAATTCCACAGATTCACCATTCTCTGTGTAAAAAATGATTTTCTCATCTCGGTCCTAAAAGACTTCCCTCTTATCCTTAAACTGTGACCCCTCGTTCTGGACTTCCCCAATATTGGGAATAATCTTCCTGCATCTAGCCTGTCCAACCCCTTAAGAATTTTGTACGTTTCTATAAGATCCCCCCTCAATCTTCTGAATTCCAGCGTGTACAAGCCGAGTCTATCCAGTCTTTCTTCATATGAAAGTCCCGCCATCCCAGGAATCAGTGTCTCTCTGGTGAACCTTCTCTGTACTCCCTTTATGGCAAGAATGTCTTTCCTCAGATTAGGAGACGAAAACTGTACGCAATACTCCAGGTGTGGTCTCACCAAGACCCTGTACAACTGCAGTAGAACCTCCCTGCTCTTATACTCAAATCCTTTTGCTATGAATGCTAACATACCATTTGCTTTCTTCACTGCCTGCTGCACCTGCATTCCTACATTCCTACTTCCAATGACTGGTGATACAGTGGGTTACAATGTACAAGATACATTTATTGTCACATGTACTAGTTGGTACAGTGAAATCTGTGGTCACCATACAGCCATACAAATAAAAAAAGAACACAACAAACAATAGTCCAACATGAAACATCCCACAGCAGAATCAAAAGTTTCCCATTGAGAGGAAAGGCACCAAAGTCAGTCCTCTTCCTCGGATGTTCTTGATGTTCACCCGTGGTCGGGGCCTCCCGAGCCCTCCGCAGTTGCCGCTACGGGCGGCCCAGTGCTCAGACCCGCTCTTGAATGGCAGATGGTTAAACAAGGGCCAGAGATGAAAATACAAGAAGTGTGAGATGAGGAATAAGGATGAAAAGAGCACAAATTGTGAATTTAGAGGAAAGAATATCGGTGGAAGGGGTTGGGTAGGTGAGTGTTGGCTATGCATCCAGGTGGGATACAAGAAAGGGTGAGAGGAAAGAAGCGTGGAGGAAGGGGGCAGTTATTTGTAAGTTAGCCATCTAGAATTGGAAAATGCGATATTCGTGCCGTTAGGTCTTAGCCTTCATAGATGGATCTCGACCCGAAACGTCACCCATTCTCAGCTGCCGGTGGAGGTAGTGGAGGCAGGGACAATTGCAACATTTAAGAAGCAATTCGACAGGTACATCGACAGGCACATCGACAGGCACAAAAGGCTGGAGTAACTCAGCGGAACGGGCAACATCTCTGGAGAGAAGGAATGGGTGACGTTTCGGGTCAAGACCCTTTTCAGACCCGAAACGTCACCATTCCTTCTCTCCAGAGATGCTGCCCGTCCCGCTGAGTTACTCCAGAATTTTGTCCGTCTTCTCATAGACGGAATATGGTTTCCCACCTGAGGCCCTCACCATCACCTCCTCCGTGCCCCACAATTCAGCTCTCACTCCATCTTCCCCCAATGGAACAATGGTACAGTTCCTCTGCTCTTCATATTTCACCCCACAAGCCTCCGCATTAAGCATATTATTCTCTGACATTTCCATTTCCACCATCTTTGTCATCATCCACCACCAGTTGCTTCTTCTGCAACTTCTTGGTTCATTCATCCTTGCCTACCCAAGGTCCCAGGGCCTCCTCCATTGCCAGAGTGAAGCCACAAGCAAGCTGGTCAAAAGGACCTTGTGTTCCGCTTGGGTAGCTTAACAATCGCAACAGGGACCGATTCCCCCTAGTCCTGACCTTTCACCCCATCAGCCATCGCATACAGCATCGAATCCTGCAACATTTTCGCCACCTTCAACCGGATCCCCACCACTAAAAAAATGAAATGAAATGATTCAATTTATTGTCATTGTCAGTGTACAGTACAGAGACAACGAAATGCATTTTTTTTAGCATCTCCCTTGAAAGGGAGACACAGGGCGTCGCGGTGTGCCCGCGCCTGCCGCCGTAACACTAGCCATATCTTCCATCTCCACCCCTTTCCAAATTCCGCAGAGACCGCTCCCTCCGCAACTCCCTGGTCAACTCATCCCTTCCCACCCAAACCACCCCCTCCCCAGGTACACCTGTCCCTATACCTCCTCCTTCGACTCCGTCTAAGGACCCTGTCAGTCCTTTCAGGTGAGGCAGAGGTTCACTCGCACCTCCTCCAACCTCATCCACTTTATCCGCTGTTCCAGGTGTGGACTCCTTTTTATCGGCGAGACTAAGCACGTATCGGTGATCGTTTCACTGAACACCTCTGCTCGGTCCGCCGAGGCCTACGCTATCTCCTCGTTGCTGATCACTTTAACTCCCCCTCCCATTCCCACAACAACCTTTCTGTTGACCATTGAATTCTCCAATTTTTGATAACTAACCTAAAAACAGTACCTCCTCCTCCTCCTCCCCCGCCCATCCACTTCCCAGTCCCTCGCCTGGATCCATCAGTCTTCTTTTAGACTACTTTCAGTCTACACAGTAGCCTCTGCCTACCTTTTCAATTGATCCAGATCCCAGAACCTACCCTGTTGCAATCAAATTTGCTGTTCTATTATACAAACTTACTGATCATACCATCTGCATTCTCATCCAAGTCATCCGCTATCGTTCACATTGCTCACACATGACTGTGCTGCCAGATTCAGGGACAATAAGATCATAAAATTCGCAGATGTCACAACAGTGGTGGGACTCATCAGCAGAGAGGAGGAATCAATGTACAGGGAGGAAGTGAAACAACTAGTGGACTGGTGCGGCAAAAATAATTTAGCATTAAATGTCAACAAAACAAAGGAGTTGATTGTTGACTTCAGGAGGTCGCAGCCAAAACACACACCCCTCAACATCAGTGGCACCACGGTGGAGAGAGTGGAGAGCATAAAGTTCCTCGTAGTTCAAATTACAGACAGTCTCACCTGGTCCAGGAACACCACTGGGATTGTCAAACAGGCCCATCAGCGACTGCACTTCCTGAGGAAACTCAAACAGGCCTCACTCCCCACCAACATCCTCAAGACTTTTTACAGGGGCACGGTGGAGTCTGTACTCACGTACTGCATGAACATGTGATACTCCAACTGCAACTGCCCAGACAGGAAGGCTCTGCAGCGGGTAGTGAGGGGAGCAGAGAGGATCATTGGCGTCTCCCTACCCTCGGTACAAGAACTGTTCCAGAGCCGCTGTCTGAAAAAAGCTCTGAGAATAGCTAAGGACAAACTGCACCCCGTCCACACACACTTGGATCTCCTGCCATCAGGCAAGAGATATCGCAGCATCAAAGCCCGGACTACCAGACTGCTAAACAGCTTCCTGCCACAGGCTGTGAGGCTGCTAAACAGTCACTCTGTACTCACAGTCACCTGATTCTGCGGCTTTGCACTGACATTTTAATAACTCTGGCACTTGCCACTCAAATCAGCTGCCCTGGACATTCTAATAATTGTTTTTACTGTATTTTAATGTTGCTGTTTTACCTGTTTTTAACTATTTATACTTTCATGAGGGACTGGATTGTTTTTACTGTTATTATGTGTGAAATGTTTTAAGTTTCATGTGCGATGCTCCGGTATTCCCTGGGAAACGTCTTCTCATTTTGCACTGTACAACTGTTGCTTTGCAAGATGACAATAAAGATTGATTGATTGATTGAAGCCAAATGGTGAACAACAGGAGATGCAACGCAAATCCCTGCAACACTGTGGAATGTACAGAACAACTGTCCATCTCTTTGATTCCCACCATCAAAACCAACTTTGTCTCCAATTGTCCAGCTCACCCTGGATCCCGTGTGGTCTAATCTCCTGAGCAGCTTACCACAGTGGAATCTTATCAAAGGCCTTGCGAATGTCCATGTGGACAACAGCTCCTACCCTGGCCTTGTAGAACACTTGGTCATCTTTTCAAAAACTCAATCGAATTTAAGAGAAGAGTCACGAGTGGTTTATTGCCATATGTTCCGGATGGGACAATGAAATTCTTACTTGCAGCAGCACCACAGAATATTGTAAACATTGTGTATAACGGGGAAAAAAAGAAAAAGCTCAATAAATAGCAATAATAATATAGTATTTTGCAGTTCAGAGCTAATTCATTGTCGTGTTTAATAGCCTGATGGCTGTAGGGAAGAAGCTGTTCCTGAACCTGGACGTTACAGTTTTCAGGCTCCTGTACCTTCTTCCCGATGGCAGTGGTGACATGAGTGTGTGGCCAGGATGGTGTGGGTCTTTGATGATGTTGGCTGCCTTTTTGAGGCAGTGAGTACGATAGATCCCCTCGACAGTGGGGAGGTCCAAGCCGGTGATGCACAATGCACAATTTGTGACAGGATTAACAATGCACATAAAGCCCTGCTGTTTCTCCACTATCAGACCTTGCATATTCACATATATGTCGATCATGTCTCTCAAAATATTTCATTAACATTTTTGAAATTAAGTAGAATTGATCATTTATACAATGAACATATCTTTCTTCCTATGTTTCACCTGCTCATACAAGATTGCCAAAAGGGATTCTCCAAGTTAATAGAAATCCATCTTCCATAATGGCAGTGATAACATGGAGTGTTATTTGCAGCAAAGCCATGTACACCAAGCACCTTTACAACCTCAGGCACTTGGTGTACATGGCTTTGAAGTTTGAAGTTTGATCTTTATTTTATGAGCAGTAACGTTGAGGGATTACGTGAATAGAAGCCGTCAGCCTGCATGCGCGTCAATCTTCCAAGCAGCGGTGTGAAATCACAGATAACAGTTGTTGAACTGAATATAGTAAGATACGAGAACTTGGACTACCAGCTGATCTTTATGAGAGAGAGGGTTGGGAGCGGAGGGCACCTAATCCCTCAACGTTACTCCTCATAAAATAAAGATCAAACTGGTAAATTCTCGTTTAATCTTACTATTTTACACGGAGTCCACGTGAGTGACTACGTGAAGATTTTGAAGCTCTGGGATTTCATGCCGTGGAACGAGTCCATGCATCACTCACTGCATCAATTGACCAAGGATGAGTGAACATTAATAATGCGATCAGACATGACAGATTTAGACATGCTGATGCTTTTTAATGAGCAAAATGACCATAGTAACTCCTCTCATCCGGGAGGAAACTATAAACAGAACTAAATATAGAGTTGGGTAAATACCCCTGGTCTGGCAATGGGTTTGTTATAAAATGTTTGAAAAGATTGTTTGTTTGACCATCCTGCAGTTGCTAGGATGTGGTACAGTGGAACGTCCATAATCCTGCTGCTGAAAATTGTTGCAGCACCGGTGGAGTGAGATTTGAAAATGTTAGTGTTCACTCCTGCACAAACCAGAACTCGTTTAACCACCTGGAGATGGTCCGTACTGATACATTCTTATGAGGTTTATGTAACTAACAAACATTGCTAGATCAGTGCCCCTAAGGCTCTAGTGACCTTCACGTATTGTAGTCGATGTGACTACACACAACCGAAGGTCTATGCGGCATGTCCAAAATTTAGTTTTAGAGCTGATGCCCCTGGTCCGCTCCGCTTGACTAAGCCATTAACATAAATTGTTATTTTTACTGCAGATGTAACCATCCTGTCTAGTCGCAGCTTCCCTGCAATCTGCAGTGAGCACGTCCCTGGTTCGGCCTCACAATCCGAGCCGCAGGAAACAATCTTTTCAGTGTCTGTAAGTCAATGAATTGATTTTATCATGCATTGGATGGTTGCCTGAGTCACGGGCTGAACTAGCAATTCTATGTTAGAAATAACCATATAAGGTTCTATTTTCATTCCTAACTTCAGCGGGAATCATGGCTGCATAGGCCAGTCACTACAACAATGACTGAAGCAGGATATTGCTGAATATTTTGCAACCCGACTAATGAGGCAAAATGGAGGAAGACATTCCTCCCCAGTGTGGCGAGAATGCATCTATCGCCACTGCCATGCCACATGTCTCATTTTATTAATTTATTTATTTAAATTGATTTATTTATATTTCTCTTACTGCAACTGGTGATTGAGCCTGGATGCAAACACTTAATCTAGTGTTCCATGAGTCACCAAGTCATTAGGAGGACTCAACCAACACCAATCACCATCAGGGGCACTGAGGTGGAGGTGGTCGCCAACCACAGGTACCTTGGTGTGCAGCTTGACAGTGAGCTGGACTGGAAGAGTCATATGGAGGCGGTGTACAGGAAGGGACAAAGTCGACTGTATTTTTTAAGGAGGCTAAGGTCATTCAACATCTGCCAACCCCTACTGTGCAGTGTCTACCATTCAGTGGTGGCCAGTGCTCTGTTTTTTGCTGTGGCCTGTTGGGGAGAAGGCGCCCGCATAGCGGACAAAAACAGACTGGACAAGCTGATCAGGAAGGCCGGCTCAGTGGTCGGGGCTGAGCAACTAACGGTCCAGCAGGTGGCAGAGGCCAGAACTCTGAACAAACTAGGTTCAATAATGACCAACCCCACTCACCCACTCCATGCCCTGAAGGTGATCAAGAGCAGCATCTTCAGTCAGAGACTGATTGCACCAATGTGCAAAACGGAGAGATATAGGAAGTCTTGTATACCAGCTGCTATAAGGTTTTATAATGCACAAAAATAATTTTGGATTTTTTTAGTATTCATTCATTGTATTTTAACTTATTAAGTATTGAAGCTATCTGAGGAAATGTGTGGTGTTATGTCTGTCTTGAAGCTGTTGTGGCACTGTAATTTCCTGTAAAGGATTATTAAAGGTTATTCAATTCAATTCAATTCAATTCAATTCATTTCAATTCAATTCAATTCAATTCAATTAATACTTAGTGATCCAACATCCATTCTGTTTTGACATTGAGTTTTACGTGATGATACACCAGAGCCAAATGAGGTTAGGTAAACTATCACTGGATACTTTGACTTGATTGCACCCATGTGATTAACATATGACACTACCAAGTGTATCAACTTGGACTTGAGCATGCAGATTATGCATTTTCGCACAAAACATTTAACCCATAGAATGCACCTAGTGTCTATAAGTAGTCGATACCATATACAGTAACTGAAGAATTGGTGACTCATGCAAATCCCATCAGCTCTGTAACTACAGATGGTATTAGTAATATCTCTTCTTTGAGCACTAACATCAGTTGTAATGTAACTGAAGATTTTCTGATGAAAGTTAGTGGAGCAATGCTGAATACTGTTCGTCCACCATGGTGAACTCTCATGGAGGTGAATAATGAGACCTACTTACCAGTGTCTCTAACTCCAGGTCTCCTCACCTTTGCTGCAGTTCCAGCAACATTTTATTCGCAGACTCTGTTCGTGTTGTAATCTCCATTAGATCGCTGATGCTGCTGACCAACTTTCCTTGTAGTGGCTAGTCCGTCTCTGACGGAGCAGCAATTTTAGAGACAAACCACATCACTTCCCCTTATGCGATTGTCATGCATTATGCATTAATCATGGGACCCGGGCACATAGTCATATTCGGGTTCCTGTTTGAAGTTAATCCATGCTAACCTTAGACACTCTTTTTAGAGTGGGCGTAATTGCACCTGAACCAGGTGTCACCATCCGTATACCTCAATTTGTCTGTGCATGCCTTGTATCAAGCAAGTTTTGTGATGAGAGAGAGAGATAGAGATAGAATTTATTTGCCACACAACCAGGGTCGGTAGTATTTGGGTTGTCAGCAGCAGTACAATAATAAAGAACACACAACCACAATAGAAATGTAACACAAACATCCACCACAGCATTCATCACTGTGGTGGAAGGCACAGAACTTGGCCAGTCCTCCTCCATTTCCCCCCCATGGTCGGGACCTCCACCCTCCGCAGCCGTTGCTGTGGGCATTCAGATGGTAAGGGACAAAGTCAAAGTCAAGGTAAGTCCAGGATCGGCTCTTCCCCACCGGAGACCGCGGCTTCAGGCTGGTGTAGGCCGCTGGCCGGTGGTCGAAGATTTAAGGTTCCCGCTGCGCCATAGCAAGAAGCACCGTAGACTGCAGGGCCGATGGTCGAAGCTCCCCTCCAGGGGTGATGGTAAGTCCATGCCGGACCCGCGGTAGAAGTTGGCCGCGGGCCGGCAGTGATGGCTTCTTCTTCCCCCGGGTCCCCCACGAGGGATCCCGGGCTGTAGACGCCGCGCCAGCTGGAGCTGTGCAGACCGCGGCTTCAGGCTGCGACTTCAGGCCGGCTGCCCCGGGCCAGCGAAATGGAGCGCTCCCCTCCAGCGAGCCCCAGCGAGGGCTCACCCGCTCCACGCCGAGAGTCCACGCTGCGCCCGCCGCTGAAGCCCCGGGCGCGTCTCCGGGAAAGGCCGCGCCGATCCTTGCTGTTAGGCCCCGGGGGAGGCGACCTGGAAAAAGTCGCTTCTCCGTGGAGGAGGCGGCCTAAACGGTTTCCCCCTTACCCCCCACACAAAACACACCGAGAAACATCAAAAACATACTTTAAAACATACTAAAGAAAATTTAAAAAGTTGAAAAAAACTAACCATTTAGTTGGTTAGATGGCTCCATCTTCATCCTTTATACATCCGATTGGGAAGGCTTATGCAACCAGAACCAGGAGCTGCCTCAGACATGTGTGCATGTATTTTAACACCATTTCCATCACTGCATTCAACCAAGTGGAAGGAATGGCAACCCTGAACCAGGCGTTGTTTCAGGCACATGTGCATACTCCTATAGCACTCTCTCTACCACTCCGAGCTGCTGCCTGACATGCTTTAAGATGGAGCGTTCTTTGACTGCGACGAGCGCAATCTTGTCTGACATTGATGCCCAACTCTGTAATGATGTGACGTGAGGTCATAGATGCTTACCAAGCCCCAGGTTTTCTGCCATAGGCTGGAAACCAAATTTTCCTTGCAGCGGCTCCTCCGTTTGCGTGGATACCGCAATCCTTAATGTCATGACAGAATTCTGACCTCACGCATGCACTCAAGTATGTTTCACGGCCATACTTCTGAATTTGGAGTTAGTCATATACTGATTGCCTACGCTCCTCTCCTCAGAGAAGGAGATATAATGCAGCCCTGCAACAGGCGCTGCTGCATGTGTCATGCAGCTGGCGTGTCGTGGAAATTCCCTCACGACATACCACCAAACTGCAACTACCTAGCTCCCCTCCTCAGAGAGGGATATACATTGCAGCCCTGTAACAGGCACTGCCTCGGGCCCCCGAGACCCGTGCTGATATTACTCCCTTCTTTGGAGCATCAGGTGGAGCATCTCCCCATGAGATGCTCTATCCGGCAAAGAAAAGCTTCCGAAGACGCTCCCGCTGCAGGAGGTGAATCCCCCGGGCCGGACTAGGTTGAAGTTTAACCGGCCTGCCGAGCCGGTATTTCCCACGGAGCTTGGATTCCCCGTGGCTTCCGCAGCCGGCGGTTACCATGGCCGGGTTTCTCCCGATCCGAGTTTTACTTCACGGAGCTGGGATTTCCCGCGGCCTCCGCTTCCGGGTTTCCCCGAGCTAGGTTCCTCTTGCGGAGCCGGGACCCCGGAACGACATCCAGCAGGAACTCTGTAGAGAGCTTCCTGCCAGGTAAAACACACAACCTGAAAAATAAGTTTAAAACTTACCTTCAGGTTGAAACTTACTGCTGGAGGAGCAGCGTGCCTGCCAGCCAGTTGCGGCGCCATGCGTAGACGTAATGACGCGCATACGGGCTGATGGCCTTCTATTCACGTAGTCATTCACGTGACTCCGAAGTAAAATTCAGAGCCTCTCTGATGATCCCTCAGTGCTTCTACTCAGAGGCTGTAGAAAGTATCTTGTCCGGAAACAGCACAATCTGGTTTGGGAACTGCTCTGCCTAGGACAAGAACGCACTATGGCTGAACGCACTATGGGAACTACACTCACCCCCTGTAGGACCTAAACATCAGAAGGTGCAGGTCCAGAGGCAGCAACATTATGGGGGACCCCTACCACCCCAGCAACGGACTGTTCCAGCTGCTACACTCAGGCAAACGCCTCCGCTGTCATGCTATGAAAACAGAGAGGATGAGATAGAGTTTCTTCCCACAGGCCATCAGGACTGTAAACTCTTATCTCACCAGGAACTAATTTACTGTTGTGTTGTGTCTTGTATTAAATTGCTGATTTTTTTTCGAACATGTAAATACTGATTCTGTTCTATTCGGTTCTGTAGATTTTTGCACAATCCGCAGGCATTGCCACTTTCATTGTGACAAATAAACTTGACCTGACTTGACTTGACTTGATGGTCTGATGGATCAGCATTCTAGTGGTTATGGCTAACTGATTTATCACAATAAATAAACACATGCCTGTATAAGCAATCAAAAGTTGTCCTGGTAAGCATTGCAATACGGCAGACAAAATCAGCACGTTAATTGCCTCGTCGAACTGGAATATTATAGCCTTACAGAAACATGGCTGAAAGGAACACATGACTGTGTAGGAAGGAACTGCAGATGCTGGTTTACACCGAAGGTGGACACAAAATGCTGGAGTAACTCAGCGGGACAGGCAGCGTCTCTGGATAGAAGGAATGGGTGATATGACAGGTCGAAACCCTTCTTCAGACTGAGAGTCAGGGGAGAGGGAAACTAAAGATATGGAATGGTAAGGTGTGAAAATGAGATCAAAGGGGATGGAGATCAAGGAATTGTAGGATAGAGCATTGTTAGCTAGGAGAAGTTGACAATGAAGCATACAGAGATAAAATTTAATCAAGGGGTCAGTCAGACTGGTCGGAGAACTAGGTTGGGGAGGGACGGAGAGAGAGGATGAGCAAGGGTTACTTGAAGTTAGAGAAGGCAATATTCATACCGCTGGGGAGTAAGTTGCCCAAGCGAAATATGAGGTGCTGTTCCTCCAATTTGCGCTGGGCCTCACTCTGACTGTGAGGAGTCCCAGGACAGAAACATCAGTGTGGAATGGGAGGAGGGAGTTATAGTGTTTAGCAACCGTGAGTGCAGATAGGTTTAGGTGGACTGAGGAGAGGTGTTCAGCAAAACGATTGCCGAGCTTGAGCTTGGTCTCTTCTAACTAGAGTAACTTAGTGAACTTCAAGTAACCTTTGCTTTCCCTCTCTTTCCATCCCTCCCCCATTCCATTTCTCCGGCCAGCCTGACTGTCCTCCTGATTAAATCTTGTCTTTGTATGCTTCGTTGTCGCCTTCCCCTAGCTAACAAAAACATCTATTCTACATTTTCATAGAACTTTGTCCCTTTTGATGCCTCAGTTTCACGCCTTACCCTTCCATATCTCTGTGTCTCCCTCTCCCCTGACTCTCAGTCTAAAGAAGGGTCTGGACCCAAAACGTCAACCATTCCGTTTATCCAGAGACGCTGCCTGTCCCATTAAGTTACTCCAGCATTTTGTGTCTTTCTTCAATTAAATACTTCATAGGTGTTCTAGATTGCTCAGTTTTGGACAGCATTCTAAATATTATATGGTAGACAAAAATGCTGGAAAAACTCAGCGGGTGAGGCAGCATCTATGGAGCGAATGAAATAGGCAACGTTTCGGGTCGAAACCCTTCTTCAGACTGATAAAGATTATATGTTTAAGAGGGAACTGCAGATGCTGGAGAATCGAAGGTTACACAGAAAAGCTGGAGAAACTCAGCGGGTGCAGCAGCATCTATGGAGCGAAGGAAATAGGCAACGTTTCGGGCCGAAACCCTTCTTCAGTATATACCTGGCCAGTGAATCTGGCAGAATTTCATCAGTGAATTTTTGCATGCTCTCAACAAAGAGGAAGAGGTCTGAACTTTGGTGCCTTCCCTCACATTGGGAAACGTTGATTCTACTGTGTGGGGATGTTCATGTTAAATTCTATCGTGTGTTGTGTTCTTTTTTATTCGTACGGCTGTATGGTAATCCAAATTTCACTGTACCAATAGGTTCATGTGACAATAAATGTGAACTTGAACTTGAATTGCACGTTCCAAAATTATATTATTAAAATAATGTTCAATGATTGAGGTTTTCCTGGTGTGTCCATCACTTGTTTATTATAACTAAGAAAATTGTGAAATTAAAATGGCGTCTATGGTTTCAGTTATAAGGCAACATTTGAAATACATCAGATTACGTACTGTAAATATTTCAGGTGTAACATTTTAAATATTGCAGGGTCTTTGGCAATGACTTGTAAAGGGGCTGTCCCACTTGGGCGACCTAATTAGCGAGTTTAGAAGAGTTTAGGAGAGTTTGAAAAAGTGTCATGTTGAAGACCTCCTTCGACTATGTTGACGACTAGCTTCGACTAGCTACGACTAACTTCGGGGATAATTGGACACGGAAAAGTGGAGAGTGAAGACGACCTCCCTTTGACCTCCCTTCGACTCTGATGAAGGCTATCTACGACTATCTTCGACTACCCTCGATTACCTATGACTAACATGCTGACCTACTACGACCTACTTCGACTAAACCTTCTAGTAAAAAAAGGATCGATTCTTTCCATGGCGACCTTTTTTTACTCGCGGGCATTTTTTAACGTGCAAAAATATGCCGTGACCTAGCTGAGGCCTCGAGTTCGCGGAGACCACTCTCGAGCATGAAGGGGAGTTACAAAGACCATCTAGGACCTCGTGTCGACCATGCTGCGAGTATGAGTCGAGGGCAAACTCGTCAGAACTCGTGGATTAGGTTGCCCAAGTGGGACAGCCCCTTAAGTCCTATCCTTCTGCCTTCTTAACTCAGTATATCTTTTAGTCTGATTAAAATGTGTACCAATTGTAACCATGAAGTTCGTCAGTAAAATATAATGGAAACATTTTCAGTAGAGTTTTGAATGAACACCTGTTCTGACATGAACTAAGCTACTCGGAGGCTGAAGCTGTTTGATGTAAAAATCTTTGTTCGTTAAGATAAATAGACATTCTAGAGCCTCTCTCAGTAGAATCTCCAAACTCAAATTACCTCAAGTTTATGTGCAGGAAGTAACTGCAGATGCTGGTTTAAACCGAGGATAGACACAAAATGTTGGAATAACTCAGAGGGACAGGCAGCATATCTGGAGAGAAGGAATGGGTGATGTTTCGGGTCGAGACATTTTCAGTCTGAAGATGGGTCTTAATCCGAAAAGTCACCCATTCCTCCTTTCCAGAGAAGCTGAATGTTACTCCAGCTTTTTTTGTCTTTGGTTTAAACCGGCATCTGCAGTCCCACCTGTCTCATCATCAATGCCATTTTATAGATAAATCAAATAACCACATAATATTGAAAAAATAGCTCAGGACAAAGTCAACGGGGCAAATATTATCTGGACTGCAACACTGAAACACTGAATGCTGTAACCGTTACTCCCATTGCAAATAATCCTTTTGCCATGGTTACACTGCCATCTACCTGACAATGTGGAGAATGGCTAATATGTCCTTTAAACCAAAAGCAGGACAATCCATTCTGGCTAAAGGGGCTGTCCCACTTGGGCGACCTAATTGGCGAGTTTAGAAGAGTTCGAAAATATGGCATGTTGAAGACCTCCTTCGACCATGTTGAAGACCAGCTACGACTAGCTAAGACTAACTTCGGGAAAATTGGACACCGAATTGTGGTGAGTGAAGACGACCTCCTTCAACCTCCCTTCGACTATAATGAAGACTATCTACGACTACCCTCGATTACCTACGACTAACATGCCGACCTACTACAACTAAACCTACGAGTAAAAAAAGTATCGTTTTTTTCCATGGCGACCTTTTTTTACTCGTGGGCATTTTTTAACATATTGAAAAAAACGCCACGACCTAGCTGAGGCCTCGAGTACGCGGGGACTACTCATGAGTATGAAGGAGTGTTATGAAGACCTCCTACGACTTTGTGTCGGGCATGCAGCGAGTATGAGTCGAAGGCAAACTCGCCAGAACTCGCGGATTAGGTCGCCCAAGTGTGACAGGCCCTTAACCATTGAACATTCAGGTTCAAAAGTGATTAAAAATATCTGTTTTTGTTTAGTTCAGAGATTCAGTGTGGAAACAGGCCCTTTGGCCCACCAGGTCTGCACCGACCAGTGATCACCTACAATCCTGTTTATATCAATGGGACAATGGTGGAGAGGGTCAAAAACTTCAAATTCCTGGACATGTATATTTCTAAAGATCTTTCCTGGACCCAGCCTCTACTTTCTGAGAAGACTAGGAGATTCGGCATGTCAAAGAGGATTCTCTTGAACTTCTACAGGTGCACAATAGAGAGCATACTGACTGGTTGCATCGTGGCCTGGTTCAGCAACTTGAACGTCCAGGAGTGGAAAAGACTGCAAAAAGTTGTGACCACTGCCCAGTCCATCACCGGCTTTGACCTCCTCACCATCGAAGGGATCTATCGAACTCGCTGCCTCAAAAAGGCGGCCAACATTATCAAAGACCCACACCATCCTGGCCACACACTCATTTCACCATTGACATCGGGAAGAAGGTACAGGAGCTTGAAAACTGTAACGTCCAGGTTCAGGAACAGCATCATCCCTACAGCCATCAGGCTATTAAACACGACAACAAATAAGCTCTGAATTACAATAGACTATTATTATTATTGCACTATTTTTGGTTATTTATTGAGTATGTGCGCATGTGTATACACACACTGAACTTTGTTCCTTCTCACATGATGTACTATGTTATATTCTGTTGTGCTGCAGCAAGTATGAATTTCATTGTTCTATCTGGGACATATGACAATAAAACACTCTTGACTAGTTCTATCCGACACACTAGGGACAATTTACAGAAGCCAATTAACATGGAAACCTGTACATCTTTGTAGTGTGGGAGGAAACCGGAGCACCCGGAGGAAACCCACGCAGGTCAAGGGGAGAACGTGCAACACATCATCAGCACATGGACCACGTGGCTCAAGAACTCAATATTGCATGAAAAAAGATATATAAATTCCAGGTATAGAATGAGAGCAATATCAAAACAAAAGTTGTTGAGTACCATTTGAAGGAAACCTGGTAACGGAATTGTCTATTGTCTATTGTCTATAAAGGAGAAAATCTGAATTGACTAAAATGATAGGTGATTGTTTTGCTGCATGTTAATCATTCCAGCTCCACAACTGCAGAGTGGCCATTGTTAAATCATCCACCTCACACCCTGGATGATCTATTGTACCCATCTGCTAAGTTCTGCTTTAGTTCCAGTATGTCCACATGACAGATCCCTAGACTAGCCATCTCTTGTGGTTTCATCAATAACCTTTCCTACATCATAGATTATCAACTCAAGAAGGGTCTCGGCTCGAAAGGTCACCTATTCCTTTGCTCCACAGATGCTGCCTCACCCGCTGAGTCTCTCCAGCATTTTTGTCTACTTTCATCGATTAGCATGATCACTTATGATTATCACGTGTGTGTCTGGAGTCAAGTTTGTTTTATTCATGTTCATAAGTTCATAAGACATAGCAGCAGATGTAGGCCATCGAGTCTACTCCATCATTCAATCATAGCTGATCTATCTTTCCCTCTCAACCCAGTTTTTTCACCTTCCCCATCCCCATAACCCGTGACATCTTGTACTAAGGAACGGGGTACTGATTGGGGATGATCATCCATGATCACATTGAATAGTGGTGCTGGCCCGAAGGGCCGAATGGCCTCCTCCTGCACCTATTGTCTATTGTCTGTTGCCTATTGTCTAATCACAAATCTATCTCTCCCTGCCTTAAAAATTTTCATTGACTTGACCTCCGCAGACTTGTGTAGCAATGAATTCCACAGATTCACCACCCTCTGACTAAAGAAATCCCTCCTCATCTCCTTCCTAAAGGAACCTCCTTCAATTCTGAGGCTATGGCCTCTAGTCCTAGACTCTCCCACTATTGGTAACGACCTCTCCACATCCACTCTATTTTATTGTCCTATGTCCTGAAACGGAACAATGGAATTCTTACTTGCAGCAACAGATATGTAAACAAAGTACTCTGTAAACACATGATCAATAACAAAATCGTCAATGCAGTAAACCCTCATTTTACTGGACCCCTTTGTAAGGGATTTTGGTTACGGCGGATCCATTCCAACTCACACTGCCTCCCTGGCTGCTTAGATTGCAAGTTTCCGATAGTGTACCACCAAGCCCTTCTTCACTCACCGCACGGTTCAGTTGACGTAGCTGTTGTTGTGGCTCACGTTGTTGCCACTGGGGGGCGCCACCAACGACAGGGCACGTTCGGTCACCATGAGGCTCCCCTCCCTCACACCAGCTGCCGATGCTCCCTGCCAGCCCGTCGTTTTGTCTACTCCATCTCCCCCAGCTCCTCCTTCTTCTGTCTCCTCTGCCTCTTCACCTTAAACCTATGCCCTCAGGTTCTGGATACCCTACCCTGGGCAAGAGACTCTGTGCGTCTACCCGATCTATTCCTCTCAGGATTTTATACACCTCTATAAGATCACCCCTCATTGTCCTGTGGTCTAGGGAATAGAGTCAAAGCCTGTTCAACCTCTCCCTGTAGCTCAGAACCTCCAGTGGGCCTGTTTCCTAAACTAAACAAAACTCCAGAACAAACAAAATTCTATGATATCAGATTTGAATAAATACAATAACTAATAATCCATCTTTCTCCGAGGTACAAAATGACAAGGATTTAAAAGCCTTACTGTTGAAATATCAGAGCATCGGTGTCCTAAAGGGCTGATCACTTATTCAAACCCTGTGGTTTCATAAATCCTTGAATGATCTTTGGGTTGTTTTGCAATCACCTTATGTTGTTGTGCTGGTTAAATGTAACCAAATAATGAAGCACAGGATGTCATTGTTCTGTGGATTTCCTGTGTCTTTCATCATCTACAACAGGTTTCATGTGGTAAGTTCTTGTTGGAACAAACTTTTATTCTTGCTACCAAAATATACATTGCATAATCTGGCATAATTTGTGATCAATTGGGCCATTCCTGACCACAGTGACCATTTAAAATAAAATTCCGTCTGATAAAGGAAGTAATATCACCTGATTTGGTAAATAATTAAGTGGATTAGTTTCACACACAATGCACAGCTTTGTATATTATTAATTGTTACATGGTTTCAATCAACTTAATTATAATACAATTACATGTTCAAACTTTACTACGCATGTATATACAGGATGCTTGCAACTCATAATGAATGCAGAATTAAGGAACTACTGTCTCAGTAACACCTGAACATTCTTTATTCTTTTTTCTTTTTTTCTTTGCATCCTTTCCTTTTTTCCCCGTCCTTTCCTATTTGACCTTTCTCTTTTTCCATCATTATCTGATTCCGTGGCTGCTTTTGCTCTCTTCTTGCCCAGAGGTGTTTTAACAAACCAATCCTGAAGTAAAAAGACAAACTGTTACTCCAGTTTGCTGCTGTACGTTGGGAACCAAAGAGCGGAACAAAAATCAAAATGATGCACAATATTGGTTGGTTCAACAGCATGATTGTTCATGATCAGGTAACGGGATCCAATGAAATGCAGACCACACTTTCAGTTAAGATTCACCACTGATATCTAAACATGATACTTCCTGATACAGATACATCCATCTATGTTTACCTATAACCTTTAGCTAAATATTTTCTTACTTCCTCATCCTCGACTTCCTCATCAACAGACCATAGTCTGTTCGAATAGGCAGCAATACCTCTTCCACAATAACCATCAGTACAGTAGCACCTCAAGGCTGTGTGCTCATCCCCCCTGCCCTACTCACTCTATACCCATGACTGTGTAGCCGGACGCAGTGCAAACTCCATCTTCAAGTTCGCCGACGACACCACTGTTGTTGGACGAATTACAGATGGTGATGAGTCAAAGCATAGAAGTGAAATTGATCAACTGACCAAATGCTGCCAGCACAACAACCTGGCTCTCAATGTCAGTAAGACCAAGTAACTGATTGTGGACTTTGGAAGAGAAATGATGAGGAGCCACAATCCTGTTTATATCGATGGTGTGGAGAGTCAAAAACTTCAAATTCCTGGGCGTGCATTTTTTTGAACATCGTTCCTGGACCCAGCACACCGATGCAATTATAAAGAAAGCACATCAACACCTCTACTTCCTGAGAAGAGTACGGAGATTTGGTATGTCAGAGTGGCCTCTCTTGAACTTCTACAGGTGTACAGTAGAGAGCATATTGATTGGTTATATCTTGACCTGGTTCGGCAATTTGAACGCCCAGGAGTGAAGAAGACTGCAAAAAGTGGTGAACATTGCCCAGTCCATCATCGGCTCTGACCTCCCCACCATCGAAGAGATTTGCATGTGTTGCTGCCCCAAAAAGGGCAGCCAGCATCATCAGAGACCCACACCACCCTGGCCACACTCTCATTCCACCCCTGCCATTGGAAAGAAGGTACAGGAGCCTGAAAATAGCAACATCCAGGTTAAGGAACAGCTCCTTCCCAAACAGCCATCAGGATATTTAACACCCCTTACTTGAAAAATCGCCTTTCCTTTTTCTCCAGAGATGCAGCCTGACCCGCTGGGTAACTCCAGCACATTGTTTCTATCTTTGGTACGAACCAGCATCTGCAATTCTTTGATTCTATTCTTACAGTCCGAAATTGTATCAAAAACCTCAAGCAAAAAATACACAGCGTGATGCGGCGTGACGCGGCGTGTTGACGTATGAAGCGCGGTGTTTTTACAAGTGTCGCAACATTTTTTTTGTCCCCGCTGGATTTTGAAATGTTCAAAATCTTTTGGCGACGCTGATATGACACCAGCAAAATCGCCAAGTGGGACAGGCCCTTTACTCCAGCATTTTGTGTCAAAAGGGCCTGTCCCACTTGGGTGTCATTCGTGCGTCACGCATGTGGCATGCGAAGATTTTGTGATTCTCAAAAACCTGGGGCACCGTGCGCGACTTCGCGCAACCGCGCGTCACTGCCAATGCCACCACGTGCCATGCGCGCATCACATGCATGTCATGATGCACACGTCGTGCGTCGTGACACGCAACCACTCTGCGTGGAAGTTCCCCCTCATATTACCCCTAAACTTCTGTCCCTTAATTGTTTGAAGTCATGTCCTCTTGTAATCCCCTTGTTTGAACTCTTCCCTATTCTCAAAGGGAAAAGCTTGTCCACATTAAATTACGCGCACATGGCGCCCAAGTGAGGCAGGCCCTTTACTTTGTAAACCAGCATCTGCAGTTCTTTGTTTCTCCATTTCTCACATACCCCCTGCCTTTGAATATGCACTTTACATGATGTCTTCAATTCCCTACTGACGTCCTATTAGGTCCACCAAGGTGACACCTTTATCAGCATTATGTTTTCACCCAGGTCAAGAGAAAGCTTTGGACTGGCTTCAAATCTTGGTATTTTACTTACTACAAATGCAACTTTTGGATCATGCGACATTCAACAAAGGACCACTGCTGAGCACACATAGTCATGCCTCCAACCCGATCAATGACAATGGTCCCCATGAACTGGAGATATTCCAACAGTTGAGAACAACTTTCCATGAGGAACCTTGCCCCTTATGTACGCAACATCCTGGACAACTTCCCAGCCTCTTCATGAGTGGCCTTTGCAGAATGTTGATGCCTAATCAGCCATCTAGATGCTTCCCCACCTGTGCTAATTGCTAGGTTTACTCTTAGAAACTCTTTTATCTGGCTCTTTGACAGGATTCAGCCACTCTTCTGTTTGGGACATTTGAAATATTTCGGCATAGCCCCGTGGTGCTACACTAACTTCCCTAGCGAAGTTAGTGTCCTAGGGAATATCCTGTCAGGACCTGGAGACTTATCCACTTTTATATTTTTCAAAAGTGTCAGTACTTCTTTTATTTTGAACCTCATAGTATCATAGCTACTCTACTAGTTTCCCTTACCTCACATAATTCAATATCCTTCTCCTTGGTGAATACCGGGTGTTCAATGTGGCTCTGCAGATAGGTCCACTTTGTCTCTTCAATCCAATTTTTTTATCCTTTTGCTATTAATATAGCTGTAGAAACCCTTTGGTTTGACTTTCACCTTACTTGCCAAAGCAACCTCATATCTTCTTTTAGCTTTTCTAATTTCTTTCTTAAGATTCTTTTTACATTCCTTATGTAAAAAGAAACCATTTTGGCTTCATTGGTCAGTTCCACCATGCAGTGTAATAATGGTGCATCATCTAGTTCAGAATGCTGAAAAGGTTTTTCTCCTCATATCCCTTGAACTCTTTCAGAAATACCTCTACCTCCTTCTTGAACATATTTAATGACATTGCCTCTTGCCTCCGGTCATGAAAAATCCCACACATTCATCATCTTCCAGAGAAAGACTTTTCTCCTGGCTGCAGTTCTACACGACACATCCTGCACCCTGTGCCCGTGGGGCCTACGACCGAATTCTCTGGTCTCATACTCGCATGGTCGTCACTCGTAGGAGGTCGGGCCGTGGTCGTAGGTACTCCATCAAGTTCGGGGCGTTTTTTCCTTGCCACGAGTAAATTAGTAAAGTCTCTAAACTAAAAATCCTTCCCACACCTGGGCTTCTAGTCTTGTTAGAATGTTATCGTTTTCCTTTTGCACTCTTCTAAACTCCAGTGTACATGCAGCTAATTGACCTAATTTCCCCTCTTACATCAGTCTTGACCATTTTGGCTTCATTGGCTCAGTTCCATCATGCAGTGTAATAATGGTGCATCATCTAGTTCAGAATGCTGAAAAAGTTTTTCACAGAGCTCCAGATAGTCTCCTCATATTCTCTTGAACTCTTTCAGGAAACATACCATTTGCTTACTAACCTCTTCTTGAAATCCCAAACACATTGGTGTACATTTCTTCTCTCATTGCCCATCTCTAACCATTCAGATATTCACCTGTCTTTCTGTTTTTAAATCTAAGGCTGATAACCTTACAGGTATCCATGTTCTCAGTTTCCTATAACATGCACTCATCCCTTGCCAGCACTCCTTGTACCCCTATATATTGTGGGATGATCCATTACGGAGTCCTTGCTGGATACCCAGACATGGCACCGATGGACGAGAAGCCGAAGCAAAGAAGTTGAAGCTAAAGAACCGAATGGAAACAAGGCCGAAACGCCAAATAACCGAAAGAGTACAAAGCCAAAACGCCAACTAGCCGAAAGGGTGGGTGAGACGCCTAAATACAATCTAACCAAAAGGGCGGGACGCCTAAAAGCCAACTGACCGAAAAGCTGCGTCACCTAAAAGCAAACTCACCGAATGGCCGCCCTGTCGAAATGCCACCTACCCGAAAGGCGGTGTCGCCCACAGGCCAACGAACCGACTGCCGCTCAACAGAAAAGTCAAATAACGGACATGACATTGCCGGGGGGCGTGACATGTTAGCGATTGGTCCAGACCCCCACATCCACCACTTCACTGTGGAGGGATGAACATTGTCCCTTACCTCCGCTCCACCCGACCCACAGCCCGTGGAAGGTGGCCGTGGGAGAGTGGGGGCTGTCCCGAGGGATGCGCACCTTCTGCTGCTTACAACTTGGTGCTTGGGTTCTGATTGTCCAGTCACCTATGGCATGTATTGTGTATTTGGGTGTTTGGAACAGACTTAAATAAGGTTCGGACACGGGATTAAACTGACAAGCTTCTTTATTCCAGGTCGCCACTTTGAGTCTCCCCTGAGTCTCCCTTGCGCATGCGTCCTTGCACAAGACATCACATATGCTAATTTTACTTCGGAGTCACGTGATTGACTACGTGAAGACCCCGCCCGCATGCATGCGCAACATAGCGTCTCACGCAGTGCAACAGCGACAGGCGGGGGAAGAGCTCTCCCGCGGCAGAGTTTAAAACGGGACCTACAGATAAGTTAAGCTTATTCTGAGCTTGTTTATTTCCAACCCTTGCTGTGTTCTGTGTTTCAGCGAGTATGGACAAGGGAAGAAAACTAAAGAAGGTCGCGTCACTGTGATGGCCCAGGAGGGTTCCAGCAGTGGGGAGCGACCAGCAGCACCTGGACCGCACTCGCTGCGGACCGCAGTCACCGACTCAATCACTGCTCAGCCAAGCCCAACGCAGCAAGCTGCTCAGCTCGAACCACCGCAGCGGGTTGGAGGCAAGACGAAGCAGAAGTCAGTCCGGCCAATAGACTCGGACGAGTCCGGTCAGGAAGACACGCTGCCCGAGAGCGGCAAAGGTGACGGTTTGTCCCGCATGGAGCGGTTGATGGAGCAGATGCTCCAGCGAGACTTGCTCCGGGAGATGGAGCAAGCCCGCCATGGGAGTGCTCACACACCCACAACAGCACCGTAATCGGCGCTGTCTATCACATCTCCGTCGACAGAGGGGAGCGTTGGGGGCCAGGGCTGGGCTGGCCTGGACGAGGGGCTTGTGGCTGGTGATATCAGCACTGTGCTGGGGTTGCCGGACCAGGAAGAGCTGCTGGGAGTGGTCAACAGGTTTGCGGTACCACCGCGAGCGGGACAGTTGTTGCAGTCGAAACTGGCAGCCAGTATAGACTATCTGTCCTTCCACCCGCTGCAGGAACAGGTAGTCAATTAGCCTATGGACAAGTATACACCTCCAGAGGTGTACTAAATGTACTGGCCGTTAACAGCCAAATCTGGGGGTAAATTGGGCTGGGCATAAGGACCCAGGAGGTGAAGCTCCAAAAAGTCTTAAAACTCCTGACGTCAGCAATAACATCATATGCTCGTTTGGTTGATGGGGTCGAAATGACCGATAACCAGCAGGACACTCTGACTTTACTGTGTAACACACAGTATGAGGTAAACTGCCTACGGAAGGATGCCATCAGACCTGCCCTCAATCCCAAATTCGCAGGGCTGTGCAAAACTGCAACTGCACAGCCACAAATACTGCTGTTTGGGAAAGACTTGTCGAAGCAAGGATCTGGATGAAAAGTCGAAAGCCGTTGGGCTCATGAGGGTAGGTCCAGGAACGAGTAAAACCACACACCCCAGGCAGCAGCACCCCTATGCATCCACCAGCAGGCGTCAACATCAGGGTGCTGGTGAAAGCATGGGGGCCGCACATCAGCCCCAGAGGTCTTTTTTAGGCGAGGGCCTAGAGCGGCCCTCATGGAAGATGTGTCAACCCCGCACTCCGGCACCTCGACCAGTGAAAAACAGAAGCCAAAGAAATGAACACACTACCGGTAACCATGGAGGTAGGTGGGTCTGGTTCCTTCCAGAACATAAAAGGTGTAGGGCCTGTACTAACAAGGTTACACTTGTTTTTGGAAGCATGGAGGACTATTACACTTGATAAAAATATACTACAAAGTATTCAGGGATACAAAATTGATTTCATCCAAAAAGGTATGCCACCAGTTCAACATGTACCTCACAGGGAGTTGTACTCTCACAACGGGAAAAATGCGAGGGACATGCAGAACTGGTGAGGTTACATGCTAAAGGAGTCATAGAGAAAACAGGACATGACTTTGTATCAAATATTTTTACAAAAACCAAGAAAGATGGTGGATGTCGCATCATCATTGACTTAACTACACTGAATAATTTTGTTAGGTATATACACATTTCAAAATGGAAACATTTGTTACTGCCAAACAATTAGTTTCCAAAGGATACGTCACGGCATGCATCGATTTAAAAGATGCATACTATTCAGTACCCATTCACAAGGATCATCGTAGATACTTAAAATGGATGGGGCAACAATGGCAGTATAAAGCGTTGCCTAATGGTTTAACATCAGCCCCAAGACTGTTTACCAAGATATTAAAACCAGCCTTGGCAATACTAAGAAAACAAAAACATATTGTCATGGCATATCTTGATGATATCTTGATTGTGGGGAAAACCCTGGAATTAGCTAAATTAGCGGTATTAGCTGCCAAGCATTTGTTCGAAACACTGGGGTTTGTCATACATCCAGATAAATCTAAGTTGACACCATCCACAACTATGGACTATCTGGGATTCACAATTAACTCAGTCCACATGGCTGTAACATTGCCAAAGGACAAAGCAGCAGAATTAGTGGAAGCCTGCAACAAATTGATTGTTACTAATCAACCATCTATTCGACAGGTGGCAAAAGTAATTGGGAAATTAGTAGCATCATTTCCAGCTACTTAACTTGGACCTTTGCATTCCCAAAACTTACAAAGGGTAAAGGTGGAAGCGCTAAAACAAAATGCAGGTAATTTTAATCGACCTATGTAATTACCAGCCAAAGCAATTTCAGAATTACAATGGAACAAGAAAACATGTGGCATAGTTCCAGCCCCATCGATATCAGCAACCCAGCATTCACATTACAAACAGATGCCAGTGCTCAGGGCTGGGGAGCAACTAACATTATATCTAGTACTGGTGGCAGATGGAACATACAAAATCATCACTACTACAGACACTGGGTATAAATTATTTAGAAATGCTGGGTGCGTTTTATGGGCTAAAAGCTTACTGTTCAACTATGCACCATTTGCATGTCCAGCTACAAATTGACAATACCACAGTGGTGGCTTATATTAACCATATGGGTGGGATAAAATCGATACTGTGTGACGATCTGGTTAACACAATCTGGCAATGGTGTGTCAACAGACATATTTGGCTATCAGCAACTTACCTACCAGGTAAGCTCAATACAGTGGCAGACACCAGGTCACGGAAATTTAATGACAACACCGAATGGATGTTGAACCACAAAGTGTTTGCTGATATTACAAAGCGGTATGGTACACCTGATATCGGTCTCTTTGCATCCAGACTGAATCACCAGTTACCAACATATGTCGCTTGGGAACCAGACCCTGAGGCAGCAGCGATGGACGCTTTCTCGCTGAATTGGGGGAAATTGTTTTTCTATGCCCTTCCCCCTTCTGCCTCATCAGTCGGGTCCTATGCAAAATACAAATGGACTCAGCTTCAGGTATTTTGGTAGTACCATGCCTACACAGCCATGGTTCCCTGTGGTCCTCGACATGGTCTCTGAACCACTCATGACCATTTCCAAAAGACCAGACCTATTGGTCCATCCTGTTACGGGCAAAAGTAATCCGTGCCATGACAGAATAAATCTGTTGGCTTGCAGAATTTGAAACGGCCTTTGTTGGACATGGGATTATCGGACAGGACCATGAACATGATCACGGCGGCCTACCGAGAATCGACCAAGAAGCAGTACCTCTCCAGCACACGGAAGTGGGAAGCGTACTGCTCGAGGACTGGGGTAGCATACAGATCAGCTACAATTACCAACGTCCTGGAGTTCCGTTCCAGCCTTCACTTCAATGAAGGACTGAGTTACAGCACAATTAACAGTGCTAGGAGTGCTCTGTCAGGGTATTTATGGCAGGCACCAGGACAGCAGTCCATAGGATCTCACCCTCTGGTTGCCAAACCGATGAGGGGTATCTATAACACCAATCCCCCCAGACCAAGGTACACCCAGATCTGGGACGTCAGTGTCGTCCTGACATTACTAAGGGGTTGGTCACCACCTAAGTCCCTGTCCGTGGAACAGCTCACACTAAAAACAGTCAAGCTGATGGCCTTGGTTTCAGCTCAAAGGGTCCAGTCCCTATACAAATTAAGACTGCACAATATGGTAACATCGACGGACAAGATAACATTCAGAATCTTGGAGCTGGTCAAACAGAGTAGACCAGGAACTTCGGGACTAAGTTTGGAATTTCGGGCATACCCACCTGACCTCCGTTTGTGTGTCATGACACACCTGCTGCTTTATCTTAGGACAACAAAAGCCTTAAGAGGAAGCAAAATGGCATTATGGGTTAGCTTCAAACAGCCTCATGGTCGGGTGTCAGTACAGACCATCTCAAGATGGCTCAGACAGGTTCTGGGAGCTGCTGGGGTGGATATTGACATTTTTTAATCTCACTCCACCAGGGCAGCAGCAACATCGGCAGACAGAAATATGGAGGTACCAATGGACCATATTCCAGCAACAGCAGGATGGTCTACGGAAAGGACTTTCCAGATATTTTATAACAAGCCGATTGCAAAACCTGCAGTGTTTACAGAAAGAATTTTAAGTTCTGCAAATATATAATTTAGCCCAAGGGAGCATTATTTTCTTTGTTTAAATAATAAATAATTATTGTTTTTTAAATTGATTCATGTTTAATTACGATAACGTACTTCCTCCCTTGGATGACTTCGGCAGTGTGAAGCATGGATTGTTCCATGGCTTGAAATCCCAGATCTTTAAAGTCTTCACGTAGTCACTCACGTGACTCCGAAGTAAAATAGTAAGATTAAACGAGAACTTACCAGTTTGAAGTTTGATCTTTATTTTATGAGGAGTTACGATGAGGGATTACGTGCCCTCCGCTTCCACCCTCAATTATAAAGGTCAACTGGTATCCTAGTTCTTCTTATCTTACTATGTTTATTTCAATTACTATTACTGTGATTCCACACCGCTGCTTTGAGGAATGTTGCGCATGCGTGCTGGCGGGGTCTTCACTTAATCCCTCATCGTAACTACTCATAAAATAAAGATCAAACTTCAAACTGGTAAGTTCTCATTAAATCTCACCATTGTATCACATACCTAACACTCCTCCCCCTTTAACTTGGAGGCAGGTAACGCCATCTCTATTACATACACCGCACTCCTCCCCTTCTAACTCAATTTCACCTGCATGGTATAAACTCTTTACCTAACATATCATTGATTAATACACTGTTGCACAATTGTATTATTACAGTCATGTCCCAATACATCCTCATAACTGTCATAATCATATCTAAACCTTAGTAATATGCTCTTTACCTAAAATATAATTGATTAATACGCTGTTGCAAAATGGTATTATTACATTCATCTTACAATACATCCTCATAACTGTAATATTCCTATCTAAGCCAGCACTTATATTTTTTTCATTCCACCCATCATCCATAAACCAAATACATTACCCCTTGCTTTATGTGTTATCATTTTCCGTTCCTTTATGTGTAACTTGCGAGCATTTTCTAATCGCTCTAGTTCTGCCTGTATCTCTGCTTCTTCCCTTTTAAATGTCCTAATCTAATTTGCAAATTTCTTCCTGTTCCTGATATTCTGCATTTCATTTTCTGGTACATATATTTGCTTTGTTTTCCTCTTTGTAGGTGGGATCTGAGCCATGGCTGCAAGTTTTCGTTTTCTAGCAGCTTCCTCTGTTGTTCAATTTCCACTAGCTGCATATTTATCTGCTCGCGGTTTAATGAGATTCTGCAATGCATAACCATTTGTCCATTGCTCAGTGAAGGAGGCTCCATGCTGAACTATAGTGAAGTGTCCTAATCGCAATCAGTCCTGCATACTTTTGTCTTGACCGACAAGCCTCTCTTCTTTAGACTTTTCTATTAGCAGCTTTCTACTCATTGTCACACATTTATTTAACCTTTCTTTGTATCGTTTAAGCCTTTTCTGTTGTTCATCTATTTGTCTTCTTAAGTCACCTTTCTGGTTCTTAATCAAGAAGTAGGATCTATATTGTCTTTGCAATACAACAGTGGCTCTGATTTGTGCTCGGTATAGTTTTCTTGCTTCATAAGCAAGCGAGTGAAACCGCACTACAATTGCTGTCTATTTCAGATTGAGGAAGTATTTCCTATATCGTTTAAGCCTTTTGTATCGTTCAAGCCTTTTCTGTTGTTCATCTATTTGTCCACTTTAGTCACGTCTCTGGTTCTTCATCAAGAAGTAAGATCTATATTGTCTTTGCCATACTACAGTGGCTTTGATTTGTGCTCTGTATAGTTTTCTTGCTTTATAAGCACAGTAGTGAGACTGCACTATAACTGCTGTACAATAGTAAGATTAAACGAGAACTTACCAGTTTGAAGTTTGATCTGTATTTTATGAGGAGTTACGATGAGGGATTACATGAAGAGCCCGCTCAGCACGCATGCGCGGCATACTTCCAAGCAGCGGTGTGAAATCACAGATAGACACAGTTATTGAAGTAAACATAGTAAAGACAAGGAGACATCAGTTTATCAGTTTGATCCATATTATTGAGGGTGGGAGCGGGGGGCACGTTAATCCTCATCGTAACTCCTCAGAAAATACAGATCAAACTTCAAACTGGTAAGTTCTCGTTTAATCTTACTATTTTACTTCGGAGTCACGTGAGTGATTCCGTGAAGACTTCAAAGCTCTGTGATTTCAAACCGTGTAACAGTTCATACTTCACTCGCTGCCGAAGTCATTCGAGGGAGGAAGTATGTTATCGTAATCAACCATGAATCTGTTTGTAAAAACAATAATGGTGTTATTAACAACAACAAGACCAAATGCTCCCCCGGGCTTAAATTATATATTTTTTGCAGATTCTTTTTCTAAAAACGATACAGGTTCTGTCAGTGGTTTGTTATAAAAGTTTGGAACGATAACCTAGACCACCCTGCAGTAGCCAGGATGTGGTCCATAGGCTCGTCCATCCTCTTAGTTACTGACGTGGAAGCTGTCCTGGTGGAATAAGGTTTATACACGTTAGTATTTACTCCAGCAACTCCCAGTACCTGCTTGAGCCACTAGAGATAGTTTAGCTCATCACCCGACCATGAGGTTTCCTGTGGCTGACCCATAAGGCTTTTTCCTCTCCCTCGGTATTCCTTATTGTGTCGATGTAGATCTCTAAGTGGGTCATGACACATAAAATGTGGTTCAGGTGGGTATGCCCGGAATTTCATGACTGGACCTGATGTTCCTGGTCTGCTCTGTTTGGCCAACCCTTGAATGGGAAATGTGACACTATCTGGTGTTATAACCATGTTGTCCAATCACAGTAGATGGGAGAACTGGCTCTTTGTGTTGAGGTAAGGCCACCAGCATGTCCATCTTCAGGGTAGGCTGTTCCAGGGTGAGTGACCTGGCTGGTGATCATCCCCTAAGGTATGTCAGGATTTCACTGACATCCCAATTTGGGTGTACCTATTTCTGGGGAATGGATTGAATATACCTCTCCTGTATCTGATCACCAGTGAGTGGTACCCTTTACCCTGTTGTTGTGGTACCCAAGTTGAGAAGGCTGACAGAACATTTCCTTCATTGTGGTGAAGACCTGCCAGGAGCTCCAGTACAGTTTTTTGTTGTAGTTGAATGTGTAGTTCCTGTTTTGGAACAGTGTCCCATTTCTTGATGTTCCTCAGGTATGTTCCCTAGGATATGCGACGGAATGCTGTCATCAAGTTGATAGTGCTGCTGATCCAAGCACAGCAGTGGTTTTCCCAATTCTGCAATTCTTTTAATGACCATGTCGAGGATCACTGGGAACCATGCCTGTGGACTTAGTTTGACAACATACGGTTACCAATTGTTAATAAATTGTCACCTAATATCGATGTTCTCCGCCCAAGTGGTTTGGTATATGCCACCACTGTGATGTTGTTAACTTATAAACGAACATGCAAAATTGGTGGATTACTGAGCAAATGCTTCACTAGAAGTAAGTTAATATATAACACGTTTAAGTCAATTCACATTGGCACTAAGTATTACAAGCTCAGTAACACATCAGGACACATAAGATGTTACTCAAAACAGGTGGAAGTGTACAACCATAATCCTTCCTATGCCGATAAATTCCATAACACTCCAGATTAGTCCATTTGCCCCCATATTACAGGTATGGAGATAGTTTGAACACTAGTATCTCAGCTCATAGGAATGTTCAGTAGCTGGTAATGCTGCTACTATCCCAATTACTTTGCCACGTAGTTGATGGGTGGTTAACTGTTACCATAACTGATACCATAACTGATAGTGTTAATGAATACCAGATAGACAATGTTGTGGATGGTCAACGTAAATATCTGGATATATGGCAGAGCCAGCTAAATAAGTTAGTAGCTAATGCAGCTAATAAGCTGTATCCAAGGATAGTCTGTCGTTAATATATAGATATGCCATGACGGAATGTTTCTTAAGTGTCAGGGCTGGTTGATTGGATAGCTTCGACTTAAATGCCAATCCAATACTCAAATCAAGTTTATTTGTCACATACCCATGCGAGATGTGCAGTGAATGAAAATAGCAATGCTCATCATGGTTACTCCATCCAGGTAATTGTGGTATATCCGAAAATTATATGAAAAGGTACTGAATAGTATGCACCTTCAAGGTCGATGTCTATCATAAAGTATCCTTGGATCCATGGTAGAAGTTACAAATCCCATAAGTCGGTATACCTGGTGAAATACTCAAGTGGTTAATCAATGATGGTGCGACATTCACCGTGGGAGGGCAGACCCCTTGGGGTGCTTGCTGAATTGGTGGCAAGATATTAATTCTATTAATATCTTGAGCGGCGATTTGGTGAGTTTGCTTTTAGGCGATGCAGCTATACGGTTATTTGGCGTTTAGGTATCCTGCCCATTGGGTTAGTTTGCACTTGCATCCTTTCAGTTAATTGGCGTTTCGGCTACGTACTCTTTCGGTTATTTGACATTTCAGCCTCGATTCCATTCGGATCTTTGGCTTCGACTTCTTTGCTTCAGTTTCTCGTCCTTCCGCGCCACGTCCACACACGCCTTGCTGACATCACGGCTGTGAGGAAAGGTGCTACTAATGTGTGAAGCTCAGTTCCTAGCACTCGTTGCTCTTGAAACAGAGACACCTTACTCTAGGAAGCCCTTTGATATGGTTTTGGTACTTATTAATTCCATGATTTATAGTTTGCATTAAGGAAACTGCCAATGTGCCATGATCTTATTGAATGGCAGAGCAGGCAGCGGGTGCTGAATAGCCCACCTCACTAAATGGTTTAAATGAATTCCATAAGCAGAATATATCAGAAAGACATGGCAGGCAGGATAGCAAGTGAATATATGAACAATCTAGAAATGTCTTGAAGACAATTAAACATGTTTTCCTTTTGTGATGCTGACCTCTATCTGCCATTTCAATTGAATATCTTGGTGCAGCAGAGTACTGAGGTGTTTACAACATCAAACCACATTTCTATACCTGTTTGCAAATGTAAGTGTGGTAGACAAGGGATCTATCGAGCTGGGTTGTGATTACTATTCCTTTAGGATCAATTCTTAAAGGAATGGCCAGCGTGCTCTGGTCCAGTGCTGTTCTGCCAGCACATGGCCAGGCTTTGACCTGCAAATCTTTGTTGAAGAAAATTCCAGAGTATCTCTTGTGTTTAAACGTGTCCAATGACAAGTCCTAATGATATTGGTCACTTGCACCAGATAACTGAGGGCAGCCTTCACCCAGCGCACATGTAATAACTGGCAGCGGGTAGAGCTGCTGCCTCAGAACCAGATTCTGACATTGAGGGCTGTCTTTACAGAGCTTGCCTGTTCTCCCTGGGACCGCATGGGATTCATCCTGGTGCTCCGGTTTCCCCCCATGTCCCAAAGATATGCGGATTTGTAAGTTAATTGCATGTGAAAAAAGTGTCTAGGGAGTGGATGAGAAAGTGGGATAACAGAACTAGTGTGAATGGGTATTGACGGTGTGGACTTGATGGGCCAAAGGGCCTGCTTGCATGCTAGATTTCTAAATTAAAAAAATAAATGAAACTAAAATGAAACCTGGTGATGTACAATGGCAGGTCTCACTTCCTGTTGAAATCAATGTGGCCAAATCCAATGTCATGTGATTCTTGCCTGGATACAAAAATATTTCACAGTTCTCTAGAAGTGAAATAGTTTCAGAGTTTCGTGTTGGTGAGGTTACCGGAAAAATATACATAGAGATTACACTTTCTTTTAAAACAACATGGAAACTTAATATAACGTTAACAGCAAAACTGAGCAGACTAACAGGTGACTGAGAATCTCATTTTTACTTTTGATCCTCTGAGTTCGAATATGCCAGACGTATGTTCAAAATGCTTATTTTTTGACAAAACAGATACCGATTTGCCACTAATTACTGAATCTTGCAGAATGTACTTCTCTCCACAGCATTTATAGTGCTTTAGTTAGCAACTGAGCATCAACTGTGCCATGGTAAAAAAAAAATCCTCTTTACCTTAAATTAATTTTCCTCCTTTTTAAATGTTTTTAATTTATTTAATCAAAATATTTATTCAATCATTTAAAATAATATTTACAAGACAATAAAACAAAACAGAGCCCACCACCCTAATACAAGACAAACAAATACACTAAATAAACTACTATACAATGATGTTACAATCCTTGTCAAGGATGCATTCAACCCCCCGCAGTGCCCAGCCAGGACATCTTCAGTCCTGCCCTCTCCCCTACGCACAGGGTGTCCAAAGATGAGGATGGCGGGTGAGAAATGCAGCCAGAAGGCAAGGAGCGGCCCCTTTAGATAGTGGAACAGGGGTGAATTTTCCTCCTCTTGGTACACAGGTTCCTGCTTGGCCAGAGGGGGGATGAATTCCACTGCAGTCAGAGGTTTTGTGTGTAGCTGCTTTATGTTTTTCATAAGAACATCCTTTGCAGCTTGGGTAAGGTGTCCCAGTGTGTAGCCATCAGTGATCTTAGCCAGGGAACTCATATCCAATGAATGTGTCAGGATCCCACCATTCTGTTGGATTATGGTCTTCCACAACACTGTGACATGAAACATGAGAGTTGTAATTAGTAATTATTGTATTAAATAATACAATTACATGTCAGGGAAAGCTGCTAGTAACTTACTGTTGGTAATTGTGGAAGATGAACGTTTAAACTGGCAACATAAACATGTCTTTGTCAGAATTGGGAGATGGAGTAAGATAATATAAAGGTCTTTGCAACAAGGAATTTCTGAGATGTTGCCAAATACAATTAAAATCGTCCTCCGTGAACTTTCATTTGGTACAATGGAGGACATTTATGTCAAGTTATGTGGTTTAGAAGATCACAGAATCTTGATGTGAATGAGCTATGCCCAAGTCTTCTTGACTTTTATATAATAGCAACTTCACTTATCCTTTGAATGAACCTTTAAGCAGAAAAAGTCCGTATGGATTTGAGAACTGGCGTAAAATTGTTTTTTAGCTGCATTTTACTGCATTTGTGCAGATTATGAAATAGGATATTGTGGACTCAGTCATTACCAACAGGTTTGACTTTAATCCAAGGGTCAGTGGCACTCCCTATGAATTCACAATACATTCAATGCCTAGTTTTAGTCAGGAGTCAAGTTAGAGTTGTACTAAGTAAAATGGGGAAGGACTTTAGTTAATTTGTAGTTCCAGTCCAATCTTTTGCACTGTATCTCTGAGTTCCTTCTTTTCATTCCTCACTCTAAGCACTGATATAGAAATTACTTTGAATGTAATGGCAGCTACATTTAGTAGGCCTGTTGCCTCACAGTGCCTGAGACCTGGGTTTGATCCTGCCCTCAGGGCTGTCTGTGTGGAGTTTGCACATTCTCCCTGTGACCACGTGGATTTCCACAGGGTGTTTTGGTTTCCTCCCACATCCCAAAGTTGTGCGGGCATGTTGGTTAAATGGCCTCTGTAAATTGCCCCTAGTGTGAAAGTGGGGTTCTATGGAACTAATGTGAATGCTCAGTGAGTCAAAGGGCCTGTTACTATGCTGTATCTTTCAATCAATGAAGCAATGAATAGATCCCACGGAGCATATACTGAATCTTTGGTGCAATGGAAAATTCACACACCCAGTTTATTAATATTAGTCCACAACCTTTGGTATTTTTCTTGCATGTGCGGTTCTGTGGTTGTACAAGTAAACAAGTACAGTGTGATATTTTTAAATAAGGGATTTTGAGCGTGATTTTTATTTGATCATTTCTTATCTCATTGTAAATGTGAATGTCCAGAGATGTCCTTGTGCATGTCACAAGAATATCTTCCTTAGAGGGAAGGTTCTTGCTCTATACTCACCAAATCGAAACGTGTAGTCTGGTCTTGGAATGAGTACAATTTTCTGGAAGACTTTAATTCTGCATCAAAGGGACGTCGTGTTGTGCCAACAATGAGAACACGATCTTCTGATTTCAAGGATTTGAGTATACTTGGGAGAGATTTCTTTAATCTCTTCGGATCCAGCTGTTTGAGATAAGGAAAAGTTTATTGCTATGACCTTACTTTGAATAACAGAATTTACAGAGCCAGAGTCATGAGTTTGATCCTGACCTCAGGTGCTGTCTATGTAGAGTTTTAATGTATTGTTATTTCTGCTGCTGTCTCTGTTTGCTGTCGTTCACCTGAATGAGGTCAGTTGACAGTGTTCACCACGGGGAGGTCGACAACATGATCCATGCGGATCATCACCGGCTGCCTACGCCCTACGATGGATTTTCTGCCGGTTCTCGCAGGTATCGTACCCGCCAAGGTTCGCAGAGAGTACTTCACCCACAGGCTGGAGTGCAAGCCCCCAACGGATGTCAAACATCCTTTGCACCACATCGCCCAGGATTCACAGCATCTGGGACCTCAACGCCTGTCATCTCGTCGCCCCTTCTCCCCGTCATGCAGCGACCCTATGTGGCTCTGGTTTCAACACACTAGGAGCATTGAGAACCAGCTGGGAACAGACTTCACCACCTCCACAATTCACTGTTGCAACGAACACCACAGCCCCACCCAGCTCAGACTGGCCCACAAAGAGTGGGTCGCCCTGAACCGGCTCCGTACAGAACGCCAACATGCATCGCTGGGGGGCTGGGTCCATCAGCAGCCTGCATGTGTGGAGCAGACCAGCAAACAGCGCAGCACGGCATTTTCGACTGCGCTGTCCCCCCCCCCCCCCCCCCCCCCCCCCCCCCGATGGAGGGGTGAACCACATGGCCCTCGACAACAGCACATTGAACTGGCTACAGCACCTGGAGGGCATCACATAACCTCTGCTGCCTCAAACGCAACAAGAAGAAAGATGGTTTCTCAGTTACCACGTGTGTTCCTACCACATCCCAAAGACATGTGGGTTTGTAAGTTTGTCGGCCTCGGTAAAATTACACTTGTGGCGGCAATGGGATGACAAAGAACTAGTGTGACTGGTTGATCTTGGGTCGGCATGAAGTCGATGGGTTGAAGGGCCTGTTTCCATGCTGTATCTCTAAACTAAGCTAAGCTAAACATCAGTGCATCCTTGTGCAAATGAATTGAATTCTGGACTGATCTCACTATTATTTCATACGATGAATTATTATGTTCACTATTTGGTTTAGTTTAGAGATACAGCATCGAAACTGGCCCTTTGGCCCATCAAGTGTGTGCCAACCATCGATCACCCGAACAATATTCCCATATTATCCCAGTTTTGCATCCTATCACATTAGGGACAATATACAGAAGATAATTCACCTACAATCCTGCATGTCTTTAGAATGTGGGAGAAAACCAGAGCACCAGGAGAAAACCCACGCGGTGATGGGAAAACGTGCAAACTCCGTACAAACAGCACCGGTAGTCAGAATCAAACCAGGGTCTCTGGCACTGTAAGGCAGCAACTCTACCACTGCACCTCTATTTGTTCTTATATTTTGCTGAAACAGTTAGACAGATACAAAACAGTTAGACAGATACATGGATAGGACTGGTTTAGAGGGATATGGACCAAATGCATGCAGGTGGAACTAGTGTAGCTGGGACATGTTGGCTGGTACGGCGTTGAGTTGAAGGACCTGTTTCCACACTGTATCACTCTATGACTCTGCACTCTATGAATCTCTCCAAAAAATGTTCTTCTGGTCATTTTTCATTCTCCAGGTATTCACTTCCAGTTATATCTGTGAAAAGTGCCTTAAGTTGGATGGATCCTACGTAGAAACAAAATAATATACGTTGTACAGCAACAAATCAGACCACATTGCTCAACACAGCGAGAGACCACAAAGTTGGTCAGGGTGAGCCTAGCTTCTGATTCCAGGATTGTCAAGTAAGGGTTTGAAAGAGGATCTCTATCGCACTAGAGGACAGGTAGGTGCCTCTGAACCTCCGTTCTCTGAATCCTCTTGCTATTTAGAAAATAAACTACATCTTTATTGCTGAGGTGTTGCATTTGGGGAAGTAAGTAAGTAGTAAGTAAGTAAGTAAGTAAGTAAGTAAGTAAGTAAGTAAGTAAGTAAGTAAGTAAGTAAGTAAGTAAGTAAGTAAGTAAGTAAGTAAGTAAGTAAGTAAGTAAGTAAGTAAGTAAGTAAGTAAGTAAGTAAGTAAGTAAGTAAGTAAGTAAGTAAGTAAGTAGTAAGTAAGTAAATAAGTAAGTAAGTAAGTAAGTAAGTAAGTAAGTAAGTAAGTAAGTAAGTAAGTAGTAAGTAAGTAAGTAAGTAAGTAAGTAAGTAAGTAAGTAAGTAAGTAAGTAAGTAAGTAAGTAAGTAAGTAAGTAAGTAAGTAAGTAAGTAAGTAAGTAAGTAAGTAAGTAAGTAAGTAAGTAAGTAAGTAAGTAAGTAAGTAAGTAAGTAAGTAAGTAAGTAAGTAAGTAAGTAAGTAAGTAAGTAAGTAAGTAAGTAAGTAAGTAAGTAAGTAAGTAAGTAAGTAAGTAAGTAAGTAAGTAAGTAAGTAAGTAAGTAAGTAAGTAAGTAAGTAAGTAAGTAAGTAAGTAAGTAAGTTTATTGGCCAAGTATTCACATACAAGGAATTTGCCTTGGTGCTCCGCCCACAAGTAACAACATGATATACAGTGACCAAAATGCATAACACCACACTTTACTGCGCTGTATTCCATATGCCACTTCTTTGTCCACCCTCGCAACCAGTCCAAGACCTTCTGCAGAGTCCCTGCTTCCTCTACACTAACTGCCCCTCCACCTATCTTCGTATCACCCGCAAATGTGGACACAAAGCCGCCAATTTATTAATGGACAAAGGGTAACTAGAGGGAAAGTGGAAACCCCGATGAATCACAGTGGTCAAATCTGTGGAGAGCCACAGATGGGCAAGGTCCACACTGAATATTTTTCCTCTGTATTTACCGAGGAGAAAAACAGTAGAATGGAGGAACTCGGGGCAGTCAATGGAAGTGTCATGAGAGCAGTCAGTATTACCTTTGAAGAAGTACTGAAGGTACTGTCGTGTTTGAAGGTAGACAATTCTCCAGAGCCTGATCAGATATATCCGAGGACATTGTGGGAAACTAGAGAGGAAATTGCGGGAGTTGTCCTTAAATACAGGAGAGGTGCCGGAAGACTGGAGGGTGGCAAATGTTGTGCTTCCATTCAAGAAGGGCTGCAGGGAAAATACTGGGCACTATAGGCCGGTGAGCTTAAGATCTGTAGTTGGAAAGTTACTGGAGAGTATTCTGAGGGATAGGGCATACAGGCATTGTTGGACAAGGCTGATTAGGGATAGTCAGCATGGTTTGGTACGTGGGAGGTCGTGTCCCAAAAATCTGATTGAGTTTTTAGAAGATGTGACGCAAAAGGTTGATGAGGGCAGAGCTGTAGATGTTGCGTACATGGACTTCAGTAAGGCTTTCAACAAGGTTCCACATGAAAGGCTGTTCTGGAAGGTTAGGTCGCATGGGATCCAAGGAGAGATAGTATGGAAGTCAGAGAAGACTTAATTAAGACATTTATCATAGCCAGCATATCATGTCGGCTATATTGTACTCAGATTCACGTGTTTGTTAATTTTGCAGCACTTAACATTGATCTAGTAATCAAGGCGCTAAACAAGTTATTTACTTTTACTTAAGCTTAATTTTACTTTTGTGTGGTGTATCTGTATTCTTAATAAATACATTTGTATCTTTGTACTAAACTTAAACTAATATGTAACATTATGAAATGGTGTGTGTAACCTTGGCTGTAGCTAAAACATAAGGGTGGCAAAGCAGACGCAGCTGGAAGATTAGCGTAACAGTTGGAATTTATGGGGGGGCGGAGGAAAAGATTGAACGGGAAATGTAAGTTTAAGAAGATTTAACCAATGTTGGGATTTAATGGTGGCGAGGCAGAAAATATTAGAACTGAGGATAGATTGATGTGAAAGGAGTACAGCACGCAAGATAAAGAAGCAGAGATAGGGCTAAAGAACTGAAATAAAAGCTACTCGTTTCTGTGAATTGGAGATCAGTTAGAGAACAGACAGGTGATCTGTAATCTCTGAATGTTCCAGCTGTTTTGTTTGCAAATAAAAGGCTTTCGTCTTCTTGAAGAATTCTCCGTGTCTGTGTCATCTTATCCAACTTTAAGCCTCTAAACTACGCCAAAATTGGCGCTGCGAGCAGGGTAGGATAGAGGCCCATTCAGAAGAGGACGACCAGCCAAGGGTGCTTCCTCGCCCCACGGAGCGCCCTGGGAAAACAGGAAACAGGGTGGCCACCCACTAAAAGGTAAGCGGCTTTCCGCTTTATTTGGACTAGTGACCTGGTGAAACGGGGAGTGATAATATTTGTGATAAGGAAGTACAGCATTGCTTTAAGAGTTTATTACAACCTCGTGGAGACTGCCCTGAGAGGTCAGGGGTTTTCATGGACGAGGCAAGTGTTCTGTGGGTACCGCCCTGAGAGGTCAGGGGTCTGTACGGGCAGAATAAAGTGTTTTGTGGATACCCCCTTGGGTAACCAGGGGTTTGAACGGGGAAAATACGATTTAAGGTAAGTGGGTAACAGAAACGTGTACACATTGAGAAAATATTGTAGAAGAGCAGAAAGTAAAGTAGCAATAAGAATTATGTAAGGTAATAAAGTGATTACAAGGACGGAGGAGGTGGAAGGACTGAGACTGTATTAATTAACAATGTGCACTTAACAGGACAAACTAAACTAACTGCGGTTGAGATATTAAGTAATAAATTCCCCGGAGCCAAAGAGGATGTTAAAAGAGCTCTGAGAAATGGGAGAAAAGAACAGAGAAATTGAACACAAAGTGGCCCAGGGAAGGTACTTTTGTTGTAAACATGTGTGATGAAATGAAAGTATTGATTAAGAACCACAGACCCAGAGATAAAACAGAGAAACGGAAAAAGAAAAGGGAGAAGGAACAAGAGGTGCTTAACCTGTTCAGGGCAGAAGGGGAAAGGCAGAGGAAAACATAACCAAAAAAAGAAGGAGGGGAGCCCGAGAAGCAGTCCAAGGGTCAGGGGATTATGGGAAGAGGAGCGTCCTTGTAGCCCAGTTTAAAAGACCCCGGGTGTCCCCTTCCCTACCCCGGCCTGGAAGGTGCAAATCAATGCCCCGTGATAAGAGGAATAATGGAAGTAGAGGGAGAAATCAGGACTGTGGATAATGTGGAGGAAATAAAAGAATATAAACAGAGAAGGGAACAAGGAGAAAAAGACAGGATGGAGCACAAAATAAATGAAGTAGAAAGGGAGATCAGGAAGCTGCGGGACCAGAGGAATCAGAGGAGTTTGGAGGTACCCGAGTCAGCAGAGAGGGGGGCCGAAGGAAGGGGTGAACAGTGGAGAGAGTTAAGGCAGCGGTTAAGGGAAAGAGTGCAAGGCAGTGAGGAGGAGACGGAATTGGGCAGTTATAGGGGAAATTATAGGGAGAGAAGGAGGGAAACAAGGGATGGAGATTTAGTGGAAGATTTTAAAAGAAAGATGAAGGAATCCCTGGAGCAAATGGAGATTAGAGTTAAGGAGCTGGGAGCACATGTGGAGAGAAAGCAAGGAGAGGCAGCCCAAGGAGAATCATCATGGCAGGAGTTGGATATAGGACCCCCGGAGTGGGAGGTAGAAACAAGACAGGTGCAGGGGAATAAAATGATGCCATTGCTTGCGAAAAGATCAGGACAGACACAGTATGTTCCTTGGGGGACACAGGACCTTGAAGGGCTGAAAAACATTCTGCCTAACATCTATGATGGGGCAGGAAAATGGATAAGGGCCTTTGAGGAGGAAAACACAGGACGACTATTGGCCATGGGAGATATAACGGCACTTCTGGCAAAAGTAATAGGAACCATGAAACTGACGGAACTCCTGGAAATAGCAGGCATAAATAATGCAGCAGGCAATCCATTGATTGATGGCCGACCATTTGACCTAGTCAGGCCAGTGGTATGGCAGGCCCTCAGATTCAGCTACCCGCTTAAAGTGGACCCCAAGGCATTGAAGAGGGACTCACTTGGGGACACAGAAAACCCAGCAGCATATCTGGAGGGTCAGTTGAAAAAGTGGAGACTTGAAACTGAACAAGGAATAGACGGCAACGAGCTGATGATCACTTTGTTCCGAGCTGCTATTGTAGATGCCATGCCCGCTCAAGTAAAGCGCAGACTGGAGGAGGTGGTGGGACTGTCAACTATGCCACACATCCAGTTCAGAGACCACTTGGACAATGCAGTCGACACATACCGCAAAGATTAAAAAAGACTGGCAGGCCAGCTGGAGGAGGTGCAAAGAAAACTGGTACAACTGCAGCTTGACGAACTAAAAAGAAAAGAGCGTGAAAAAGGGAAGAACATGCTCGCAGTAACAACAGCGCCGGCTGAAACAGCTGAAATGAGTGGTGCACCAACACGTGGTGAGTCCTAGGCCAGAGACAGACAAGGGCCAGAAACTACTGGGCCAATAGTAAATGTCTTTGGGACATTCCCTCAAATGCCTTATCAGGGACGGGGTAAATCAGGACACCAGCCCAGACAGGACTGGGGCCCTCAAGGGGGGGGGGGATTACAAGGAGGGGGACGAGGGAGGGCAGTAAGGAAACAGGTAGTTGACATGGTGTGCTGGGGATGCAGTCAGGTAGGGCTTGTGAGAAGGGATTATCAGAACCATCCATGGCCCACACCATACCAACAGGTACCAATGGTGGGTGAACAATACCTCGTCCCAGGGACAGCCCCCGCAGACCAGATTGAAAGCCCGGCTGGACCCATGAACCCCTATGCTAGATATTAGGGGTGCCCAGAGAACCCGGATGGGAAGGGACACTACCCAATGATAACCAGAGAGGCAGAAGAGGAACCAGTGGTTCAGGTAGTTTTGGGGGGGACAATCGACACCCATGATGATAGACACTGGAGCTACCTATACTTGTGTGCAACCACAATATGCCTCCCAGCTTCCCATGTCAGAAAAATGTGTTAAAACTGTAGGGTTCTCGGGAAAGACACAGTTACCACGATGCACGTGGTATAGATGAGTTTAAAGATGAATAACAAAGAGATAGTATTGCCAATATTAGTGTCAAAAGGGACTCCCATTAATTTGTTAGGTAGGGACGTCCTGCTGAAACTGGAGCTGAAATTAGAATGTACCTGAAATGGTTTGAGTGTGGAGAGGTCGGATGTCCAAATGGTAATGCAGGAAGCTAGCAGAGCTAATGTGATTTGGATAGGAGGATATAGAAAGTCAAATGTGGGAAACCTGGAGCAAGTGGGAAAAGGGAATACTGACTATATTACCTGAAGCAACTCCACCCCAGTCTGAGCTGCACTGTACGATATATTTTGACGACACCCAAAATGTGGAACAGGGAAGGTTGTGGTGTACAAGGGACAAGTGGCCAGCAACACTTGAGAGCAGTAGCAGTGATAATTGGAAAACAGGGGGCAGCCTTGCAGATTGAATGGGACACCTTCCTGGAAAAATGGTACAGGCTGGTGGGGGCTGCACCTCACGTGACATTGCTTGTAAATAAGGGTTATCTGTCTAGGCAATTGGGACCCCTGGTGAGACAAGCAGGCACTGTTAGAAACTGGAGAAAGATTGCTCCACAAGTATGGATGGCTGAAGACAGCAATTACATCAAGATAACAGTTACTGTAGGCATGATAGGCATGATGACAGAGGTTGAAATTAACCCCCAACGACAGCTTCCCGTGCTAAAAACAGCAGGTCGGACACAGGAGGAAAAGCTGAATGAGTTGCCAGCCAGCCAGCTTGTGGTCGCGACATGACACAGATGTGGGACTGGTGAAGTCCGCAAGTCCGGTAGAGATAAGATCGAAACACGGAGCAGTTCCACCCCGGAGACCGCAGTACCCTCTGAAGCCAGAGGCAGAGGATGGCATAGCGCCAACTATACAGGGTCTGGTGGAGGCAGGAGTACTTATCAAAACACACAGTTTATGCAACACTCCACTGTTACCAGTCTTAAAGGCAGACAAGTCAAGGTGGAGACGAGTACATGATTTGCGAGCAATGAACGAGGTGGTGAGAGATTGGCCAGCGGTAGTTCCGAATCCGCACACATTGCTGACCAATGTTCCATCAGAGGCAGCTTACATTTCAGTGATTGATCTATGTCCAGCATTCTTCAGTGTGCCCATAGCAGACCAGTGTCAGTGTTTATTTACTTTTACCTATAGGGGTGTTCAGTCCACTTACACTAGGATGCCGCAGGGATTCAAACACTCGCCTCATGTGTTCAATCAGGTACTAAAGGCAGATTTGGAAGGAGTGACCTTAGACAGTACGCTGATACAGTATGTGGATGATTTATTAATTTGCTCTGAAACTGAGGAACAATGTGAGCAAGATACTGTGGCTCTTCTGGAGAGGCTGGCGTGCGGAGGTCATGAAGTGTCTAGGAAAAGGTTGCAGTTTTGCGTGCAGCAGGTAGAGTACTTAGGACGGTTGATCTCCAAAAGAATTAAAACTATAGCACCGAACCAGATAGAGGCAATAATTAAAGCTCCAAAGCCGCAGAAGGTAAAACAGATGATGACATTCTTAGGGATGGCTGGATACAGTTCGGTCAGATTGGTGAATATGCTGAAATTGTGACGCCATTGAGAAAGATAATGAAGGAAACAGGACAAACAAGCCTAAAGAATGTTTTGCAGTGGAATGATGAGGCAGAAACGGCTTTTAACCCAATTAAGCAGGAGTTGCAGTCGGCTCCGGCCTTGGCCCTGCCTAATTATTTAAAAAACTTTCATTTGTATGTTTCCACCAGGCAGGAGGGGTATGCGGCAGCAGTATTGACACAGGAAACAGGTGTGGGAAAGGGGAAGCAGCCTATAACCATATAACAATTACAGCACGGAAACAGGCCATCTTGGCCCTTCTAGTCCGTGCCGAACACATATTCTCCCTTAGTCCCATATACCTGCGCTCAGACCATAACCTTCCATTCCCTTCCCGTCCATATAACTATCCAATTTATTTTTAAATGATAAAAACGAACCTGCCTCCACCACCTTCACTGGAAGCTCATTCCACACAGCTACCACTCTCCGAGTAAAGAAGTTCCCCCTCATGTTACCCCTAAACTTCAGTCCCTTAATTCTCAAGTCATGTCCCCTTGTTTGAATCTTCCCTACTCTCAGTGGGAAAAGCTTTTCCACGTCAACTCTGTCTATCCCTCTCATCATTTTAAAAACCTCTATCAAGTCCCCCCTTAACCTTCTGCGCTCCAAAGAATTAAGCCCTAACTTGTTCAACCTTTCTCTGTAACTTAGTTGCTGAAACCCAGGCAACATTCTAGTAAAGCCAGGCAACCCAGGCAACATTCTGCTGAAACCCAGGCAACATTCTAGCCTGTTGCATATTACAGTACAAAATTGGATGAAGTGGCTCAGGGATATCCACCTTGCTATCAGGGACTGGCTGCGGTGCACTATGCTTATGAGAAAGCATCGTCTGTGACTATGGGATATCCAGTGATCATATATACCCACCACAAAGTAGCAGAGTTGTTGGAAAAAGGAAAGTTTGTACTTACACCAACTTGGATAACTGCGTATCAGATGCTACTGACATTTTCAGATATCACCGTACAAAGATGTACTACAAGTAATATGGCTGACTATGTCCTGCTTGGTCATGAGGGGGAGCCCCATGACTGTGTGGGTCAGACAATGGTGTTTTCTAAATCACGAGCAGATTTACAATCTGAACCACTGATTGATGAAGACAAGAAAGTGTTGTTTGTGGATGGATCATGTTATCGGGATCATGATGGAAATCATGCAGGATTTGCAGTGGTGCAACAGGACCAAACAGGGTTTCAGCCCATCAGGTTAGAGGAGTGTCAACAGCCATGTTCAGCCCAGCTGGCGGAGATTAAGGCTTTAAAACAGCAGCATGTGAAATGATGGAAGGTGAAAAAGTGGATATCTACACAGATTTGGCTCATGCACACGGAGTCTGCCATCTATTTGGTGCAGTATGGAAACAGAAGGGTTTTAAGAAAAGCAATGGGGATCCCATACAACATTTCCAACACATTTCTGACCTAATAAAGGTGTTAGTAAAGCCTAGGGCATTAGCCATTGTTAAATGTCAGGCTCATAAAAAGGGCAGTGACATAGTTACAAAGGGAAATCATGCAGGGGATGAAGTAGCTAAGACAGCATCTCACATGTTAATGGTACCAGAGCCTACAAAGACGGATATCATTGAGATGCAGGGACAGGCTACATTAGCTGAACAAACGATGTGGGGACAGAGGGGAGCCAAGCCAAATGAGGACTGCTTATGGACCACCGATAACGGCCTGTTAGTGGCACCTACCTCCTTATTGACCAGTCTTATTTCAGAAGCGCATGGACTGGACCATTGTGCGAGAGGGGAAGTCATACGAAAGGTAAGAAAGGATTGGGTCTTGGTCACCTTATCTGCAGGCTTCAGTAGATCACTTTCTGTCCAGGTATGAGTTATGTGCACAAAATAATGTCAGAAAGGGCATAACTACACCTATCGGTCACATACGGTCCGAAAACAGTTCGAGGTAAGCAATACCTGTTGGTAATCATTGATCGATTCAGTAGATGGGTGGAGGCTGTACCTTCCAAAGACCTAGGGGCAGGTACAATCGTGAAATTTATGACTAATGAGGTGATTCCACGGTTTGGCATACCAGCAATAATTAGCTCCGACAATGGATCAGCTTTTGTTAAAAGGACAGTTAAGCTGGTGCTGCAAGCCCTGAGGGTGAAGCAAAGATTTGGCTGTGTACACCACCCCCAATCACAAGGCATGGTGGAAAGGGTGAATGGGACGTTGATAGCGAAAATAAACAACATTTGGGCAACTACAAAGTTAAATTGGATTGATGAATTGCCACTGGCGCTAATCAGTTGCCGTATGCAAACCAATTGAACAACTTGCCTCACACCACACGAAATGCTCACCGGCAGACCCATGCCGGTGCCCAGACGAAGGGACGTATACGAGGGCCCGAGTTTGGAGCAGTTAGAAGTAGAACTTAAACAATATATGCAACAGTTAACCATGATACACAAGTCTATTTATGCACAGGAAAAGCAAAAGGAGCCAGAGGCTGACCAAGAGGAAGGACCGATTAAGCCCGGAGACCAGGTTTATGTGCGAGCCTTTAGAATAAAATGGAATGAACCAAGAAGGTAAGGACCATTCACAGTAACTAAGGCCTCACCTACAGCAGTTCAGGTAGAGGGCCGATCCATATGGTACCACCTTAATCACTGTACAAGGGCCATTCCACCACCACAGCCCAGGGGTAACCACGAGGTAAGTGAACAAGAGGACGAGGACACAGGGGAAGAACAGAGCATTGACCAGGTAATAAATGATGCACTCGGAGAAAGTGGGAGTTCCGACACTGGTGAGGATGCAGTTGTGGGTGAGTGCCCTTCTCCTGATAGGCATCAACCATCAACTAGCAACATGGGCGAAGGAGGGTCAGGGGGACCTGCCACGGATAATCCCTACTCAGGCTTCACAACCATCAACCTTGCCGACCTGGGCTTGGAAGGATAACACCATTACTTCACACGTGTTGGGAAAGCTGGTACGTAACCGAAGGGAGGCAGCGGTCCAAAATAGCTCAGCCGCCTGGCGTAGCGCTTCCGCAATATACAACACAAACTTTGCAGTTGCCACAATGTATAATATGTGCCAAAGTGAATGGGAGAATATTGGCTATACCAGAACCTCACAACTATACATAGAAACATAGAAACATAAAAAATAGGTGCAGGAGTAGGCCATTCGGCCCTTCGAGCCTGCACCGCCATTCAATATGATCATGGCTGATCATCCAACTCAGTATCCCATCCCTGCCTTCTCTCCATACCCCCTGATCCCTTAGCCACAAGGGCCACATCTAACTCCCTCTTAAACATAGCCAATGAACTGGCCTCAACTACCTTCTGCGGCAGAGAATTCCAGAGATTCACCACTCTCTGTGTGAAAAAGGTTTTTCTCATCTCTGTCCTAAAAGATTTCCCCCTTATCCTTAAACTGTGACCCTTGTTCTGGACATCCCCAACATCGGGAACAATCTTCCTGCATCTAGCCCGTCCAACCCCTTAAGAATTTTGTAAGTTTCTACAAGATCTCCCCTCAATCTTCTAAATTCTAGCGAGTACAAACCGAGTCTATCCAGTCTTTCTTCATATGAAAGCCCTGACATCCCAGGAATCAGTCTGGTGAACCTTCTCTGTACTCCCTCTATGGCAAGAATGTCTTTCCTCAGATTAGGAGACCAAAACTGTACGCAATACTCCAGGTGTGGTCTCACCAAGACCCTGTACAACTGCAGTAGAACCTCCCTGCTCCTATACTCAAATCCTTTTGCTATGAATGCTAACATACCATTCGCCTTGGTAGTATGACAGCAAAATGTGCACAATAATACATATTGTGCGGATTTCCTGCGAAGTGTGACACGCTGGGATGACATGTCCAATTGCAGCAGGATCATCACAAGTGACACTTGCGAAGGAACACTGTTCTCTATTGAACTTCACGGAGGTAAGAAAACCATACCCAGAGCCACTACCAGAGGTTGGGGTTACATCTACAACACAGTATGAATGCTACCTTGCAGAAAATGGCACACATCCAGTTGGAACTTTTCCAGGCCACTGTAACAGGGTGTGGGTATGTAATCACCTGAACCCATACCAATTAGCTAAAGCCGTGCCGAGAACAGATGTTGCTATTATACTACCACAGTGCGTGGCTATTTTGACAGCAGATGTGGCTGTAGCTGATAGGTTTTGAATGTGCGTAGGTAAGCCTAGAAACACCCTGCCACTCTATTGGACTGGATTGTGTGCCAGGGTGATGTCGGCACAACCTGTCCTTGTGATAAGTCCAACAGAGATGTTCGAACAGACCCGTAGGAAGAGAGCATTTGATTCGTTACCTGACGGAGTTTATCTGGATGCAATAGGACAACCAAGAGGAATCCCTAGTGAATTTAAAGCCAGGAATGAAATTGCTGCAGGGCTGGAGTCAATACTTTTCTGGATTACGCCTGCTCAAAACACGGAATGGATTAACTACATTTATTATAATCAACAGAGGTTTATTCATTACACTGTCGGCCTTGGGGGACCAACTTGATGCCACTAGTAAGATGGCATGGCAGAATAGGCAGGCTTTGGATTGGTTGTTGGCTGAGAAAGTGGGTGTTTGTGTCCTCTTTGGGGAGCACTGTTGTACCTTTATCCCTAACAACACCAGCCCGGAGGGATCCTTTACTAAAGCCATGGATATGTTAAAAAAAACCTAAGGAGTGAAGTTAAACAAAACACAGGGTTCGGACACCAATTGTTTGGGTGGCTGGAGAGCATGTTGGGGGGTTGGGGAGCATGGCTGATTAAAATTGGTCTGACCATTGAGGTCGTGCTACTTGTGGTGGCAATAATGTTGTGTTGTGTTTTCCCCTGTATTAAGTCCCTCCTGGTGAAAGCTACTGTGAAGCAACTGCCAATGATAACGGGTGCAGACGAATCCGGCCCTAAAGGAAAATAGACCTCAACAAGATTGAACAAATTTTATCCAAATACTAGACTAAGTGGGACCCATTGGGTCCCAGCATCACACGGGAGGGCTGGTCCTCCAACGCAATATTCCACCTCTCCACCAATTCCAATATTGCTGGCCAATGGGGGGGGGGGGGGGGGGGTTCTGGAGCGTTAGTATGTGTGTTGTGGGTCAAAGGGACTGGCTTCCAGAGGGCTAGTATGGACATTGTGGACTGAATGGATTTTTTGACTTGCAGTTCACTAAGTCATGGGTGGTGGGCTGGCACTTCAGTCACTTACAGCTGGTGGGCTGGCATTTCACTTATTCATGGCTGGTGGGCTGGCAGCCCAGTCACTCACAGCTGGTGGTGGCAGTTCACTCAGTCACCCCTCTTCCCTCTCCCCCCCCCCCCCCCCCCCCACCCCCCACACGCATTTAGTCCATCTCCCCTCAATATCCCCCCATGCACTCTTAGTGGCTCTCCACACACACGCATTCACACAGGCACACACGCATTCACACAGATACTCAGACACACACGCAGGCACACACTCAGAGGCAGAGACAGTCAAACACACATACACAGACACTCACACACTGACACTCGCACTCATCCACAGCCACTTACACAGACACAGCAACTCATACATATGCATGCACAGACGACGCGCACGCACACTTTAGAAGCAATAGAGATACTATTTGCAAGCATTTAAGAACCAATAGACATTTTTTTGCAAGCTTCAGAACCAATAGTCATTTTTTTGCAAGCTTCAGAACCAATAGTCATTTTTTGCAAGCTTTAGAACCAATAGACATTTTTTTGCAAGCTTTTAGCACCAATAGACATTTTTTTGAAAGCGTTTTAGAACCAAAAAAGACACATTCTGCAAGCATTGTAGAACCAAAAGAGACACTTTTTGCAAACATTTTAGAACCAAAAGACACTTTTTGTAAGCATTTAGAACAAGTAGACATTTTTTGCAAGCTTTAGAACCAATATACATTTTTTTGCAAGCATTTTAGAACCAATAGACATTTTATTTGCAAGCATTTTAGAACCAATAGACACTTTTTGCAAGCATTTTAGAACCACTAAGGGCACAAACATTTGAGTAGACATGTGTTATTCACAGCTCAGAGAAACGTGACACTCTGCCTTCCTCCACCTTGAAGAGACTGAGGCAATAGACATGTAACGGCAAGCTTTAGAAGCAATAGACATGTAACGGCAAGCTTTAGAAGCAATAGACATGTAACGGCAAGCTTTAGAAGCAATAGACATGTAACGGCAAGCTTTAGAAGCAATAGACATGTAACGGCAAGCTTTAGAAGCAATAGACATGTAACGGCAAGCTTTAGAAGCAATAGACATGTAACGGCAAGCTTTAGAAGCAATAGACATGTAACGGCAAGCTTTAGAAGCAATAGACATGTAACGGCAAGCTTTAGAAGCAATAGACATGTAACGGCAAGCTTTAGAAGCAATAGACATGTAACGGCAAGCTTTAGAAGCAATAGACATGTAACGGCAAGCTTTAGAAGCAATAGACATGTAACGGCAAGCTTTAGAAGCAATAGACATGTAACGGCAAGCTTTAGAAGCAATAGACATGTAACGGCAAGCTTTAGAAGCAATAGACATGTAACGGCAAGCTTTAGAAGCAATAGACATGTAACGGCAAGCTTTAGAAGCAATAGACATGTAACGGCAAGCTTTAGAAGCAATAGACATGTAACGGCAAGCTTTAGAAGCAATAGACATGTAACGGCAAGCTTTAGAAGCAATAGACATGTAACGGCAAGCTTTAGAAGCAATAGACATTTAACGGCAAGCTTCAGAACCAATAGACATTTAACGGCAAGCTTCAGAAACAATAGACATTTAACGGCAAGCTTTAGAACCAATAGACATTTAACGGCAAGCTTTAGAGCCAATAGACATTTAACGGCAAGCTTTAGAACCAATAGACATTTAATGGCAAGCTTTAGAACCAATAGACATTTAATTGCAAGCTTTAGAACCAATAGTCTTTTATATTTTTTGTAAGCTTTTGAACCAATAGACATTTTTGCAAGCATTGTAGAACCAAAAGTGACACCTTTTGCAAACATTTTAGAACCAATAGACACATTTTGCAAACATTTAGAACCAATAGACATTTTTTGTAAGCATTTTAGAACCAATAGTCATTTTTTGCAAGCTTTAGAACCAATAGACATTTTTTGCAAGCTTTAGAACCAATAGGCATTTTTTGCAAGCTTTAGAACCAATAGGCATTTTTTTTTGCAAGCTTTAGAACCAATAGGCACTTTTTGCAAGCTTTAGATCCAATAGACACATTTGCAAGCATTTTAGGACCACTAAGGGCACTCACATTTGAGTAGACATGTGTTATTCACAGCTCAGAGAAATGTGACCCTCTGCCTTCCTCCATCTTGAAGAGACTGTGAGGCACACCACTTCTGGGTTTTATAGTCCCTCCCCCTCTCACCTTTGCAAGCATTTTAGAACCAATAGAGACACTTTTTGCAAGCATTTAAAACCAATAGACTTTTTTTGCAAGCATTTTAGAACCAATAGACATTTTTTTGCATTTTAGAACTAAAAAAAGACACATTCTGCAAGCATTATAGAACAAAAAGAGACACTTTTTGCAAACATTTTAGAACCGATAGATAAATTTTGCAAACATTCTAGAACCAATAGACATTTTTTTGCAAGCTTTAGAACCAATAGACAATTTTTTGCAAGCTTTAGAACCAATAGACATTTTTTTGCAAGCTTTTGAACCAATAGACATTTTTTTTGCAAGCTTTTGAACCAATAGACATTTTTTTGCAAGCTTTAGAACCAATAGACATTTTTGCAAGCTTTAGAACCAATAGACATTTTTGCAAGCTTTAGAACCAATAGACATTTTTTGCAAGCTTTAGAATCAATCAATAGTTTTTTGCAAGCTTTAGAACCAATAGACATTTTTTGCAAGCATTTTAGAACCAATAGAATTTTTTTTGCAAGCATTTTAGAAGCAATAGAGGCATTTTAGAAGCAATAGAGGCATTTTAGCAATAGAGACATTTTTTGGAAGCATTAGAACCAATAGACACTTTTTACAAACATTTTAGAACCAATAGACACTTTTTGGAAACATTTTAGAACCACTAAGGGCACTCACATTTGAGTGGACATGTGTTCAGTGTTATTCACAGCTCAGAAAAACGTGACCCTCTGCCTTCCGCCATCTTGAAGAGTGAGTGAGGCACACCACTTCCTGGTTTTATAGCCCCTCCCCCTGCCACCAGCGGGGGCAGCAGAGCGAATGGGGAATTTTGTAAAAACATTAATATCTCTGTCATTTTTCATCGACGGGAAAAATCCTCAGCACACATGCGGCGGAGGTGGGCTCAAGCAAAAAAAAGATGGCCATAGGTGGCGGCGTTCTCTCGGAAATCGCAGCACAGACGGCCAAAAGCGGTCAAGAACAGAGATTTAGTAATATAGATATCCGCCATTTGTGATAAATGTCTATCCCAAAATGCAACTATAACACACTCCTTAGTTTCCTGCATAAAACTTTATAGATTTTGGAGTGATATTTTCGAAATATTCACAAATTTATTCAAGATAAGAATGGAACCTAATACTGAAATGATTATATTTGGCGTAATGGAAGATGGGAAGAAATTGAACACATCTCAAAATTTATTTTTTTAACTATGGTTTAATAATAGCAAAAAAATCAATGCTTAAATTTTGGAAAAATACATTAATACCAACGCTTAAAATGTGGATTGCAAATATGTTGGACACAGCTCATCTTGAGGAAATGCGATTCCTCCTAATGGATAAATCAGACCAATTCATAACGAGTTGGTCTCCGTTTGTCGTCTTTTTGGAATCATATGGTGCAACACAATTGTAAAAAATAACTGTTTCAGGACTGGACGAGGGTTGGTCAAGATTATAAACAATGGTCTCCTTATTTTTTTATTTTTTTTTTAATGTTTTATTCTCTTTCTTCTATTTTCTTTTTCTCAACTTTCTTCGCTCATTCGTCTTTTTTCTTTTTCTTCACACACTATATATCTCACGTCTTTCTATCCTTTACTATCTAACTTATTAGGACAACAGATGGTGCAATGGGCTAAGTGTTCGGCCGGCGACCGGAAGGTAGCCGGTTCGAATCCCGCTTGCAGTGCATACTGTCGTTGTGTCCTTGGGGCAAGACACTTCACCCACCCTTGCCTGTGTGTAAATGTAATGTAATTATGTGAAGCACTTTGGGGTCAATGCAAGTTGACTAAAAATGTGCTATATAAATAAGATTATTATTATTATATTATTATTATTTTTGTTATTCTAATCTTTCTTTAATATAACAACAACAAAAAAAGAAGCTGTACATAAAATGTATTATGAAAATATATATTAGGCACTTTGGCGCCATATGATTGTACTTACTTCTAATAAAATAAAATAATTTTAAAAAAATTTAAAAAAGGAAAGTGGACCTCGGTGATAAAATACTACTATGATGGTGAAGAAGTTTTTGGAAAATGCTAAATGAAGTCTGTGAGGGAAGCTGGGTCTTTTTTCCTGCCTCACGTAATGGGGTGGGTTTTTGGCCATTTTCTCAGGGAGCCAGAGAAAGAATACTACACAGCATTAAGCAAACTTAATTAAAAGAGTCTACATTTTAGGGCTCTATGGGTGATTAGACATGGGCTATGTGTGTGTGGTTTTCTTTGTCTGACGAGTCTCAAAGGGAGGAGTTATATGGTATTATAGACTTAATTAAGACATTTATCATAGCCAGCATATCATGTCAGCTATATTGTACTCAGATTCACGTGTTTGTTAGTTTTGCAGCACTTAACATTTATCTAGTAATCAAGGCGCTAAACAAGTTATTTACTTTTACTTAAGCTTAATTTTACTTTTGTGTGGTGCATCTGTATTCTTAATAAATACATTTGCATCTTTGTACTAAACTTAAACTAATATGTAACATTATAATATGGTGTGTGTAAGCTTGGCTGTAGCTAAAACATAAGGGTGGCAAAGCAGACGCAGCTGGGAGATTAGAGTAACAGTTGGAATTTAAGGTGGCGAAAGAGGAAAAGATATGAACGGGAAATGTAAGTTTAATAAGATTTAACTAAGGTTGGGATTTAATGGTGGCGAGGCAGAAAATATTAGAACTGAGGATAGATTGATGTGAAAGGATTACAGCATGCAAGATAAAGAAGCAAAGATAGGGCTAAAGAACTGAAATAAAAGCTACTCGTTTCTGTGAATTGGAGAGCAGTTAGAGAACAGACAGGTGATCTGTAATCTCTGAATGTTCCAGCTGTTTTGTTTGCAAATGAAAGGCTTTCGTCTTCTTGAAGAATTCTCCGTGTCTGTGTCATCTTATCCAACTTTAAGTCTCTGAACCACGACAATAGCTGAATGGATAGCAAATTGGAAGGAAGCAGAGGTGATGGTGGCTTCTCGGACTGGATGCCTGTGACTAGTGGTGTGCCTCAGGGTTCGATGCTGGGCCCATTGCTGTTTGTCATCTACATCAATGATCTGGATGAGAACATACAGGGCAAGATTAGCAAGTTTGCTGATGATACAAAAGTGGGTGGCTTTCCAGATAGTTAAGTTGGTTGAGAAAGATTGCGGCAGGATCTGGATCGATTGGCCAGGTGGGCTGAGGAATGATTGATGGAATTTAATACAGAGAAATGTGAGGTGTTGCATTCTGGGCAGTGAATGGTAGGGCTCTGGGTAGTATTGTAGAGCAGAGGGATCTAGGAGTGCAGGTATATGGTTCTTTGAAAGTGGTGTCATATGTAGATAGATTTGGTCAAAAAGGCTTTTGGCACTATGGCCTTCATCAGCCAGAGTATTGTGTATAGAAGTTGGGAGGTCATGTTGCAGTTATATATGACGTTGTTGAGGCCGCATTTAGAATATTGTGCTCAGTTTGGGTCACCATGTTCCAGGAAAGATGTTGTCCAGCCTGGAAGGGATCAGAGAAGATTTACCAAGATGTTGCCAGGACTCGAGGCACTGGGCTATAGGGAGACGTTGAGCAGGCTCAGTTTGGGATTTATTCCTTGGAGTGCATAAGGATGAGATGTGATCTTATAGAGGAGTACTAAATCATGAGAGGAATAGATTGGGTAAATGCACAGTCTTTTACCCAAAGTTGGGGAAGTGAGAAAGGGAGGAAACAGGTTTAAGGAGAGGGGGGAAAGATATAAGGGTAACCTATCTATCTCCTCAGGCATCTCATTCCATCTACCCACTATCCTTTACAGTGAGAAATAGTCTATCTCCTGATTGTGAGGTTCTCAAATGTGTTTTTGTTTCCACACACTCTGGCCAAAGTACAAAACGTGTTGAGATTCCAAGCTTGTTGCACCTGACATCAGAATGTAAAACGCTGATGCCAGCTGTACTGCATGGCAAATGATTCCCTTCCAACTTCCTGATCATACACCACACAAGGAAAACAAATCCTGCACTCAGACTGATATAGACCAGAAAGAATGCAAATCTGTTCTGTCTAGAAGTCATTACATTTATAACAACACACAGTAATGTTTGCATTCCATCAAGAACAGCCTTTACTTTAATCTTTGGCATGCTCTGAGCCTAGTTCCTGGTAATTTTTTTAATGATTAGTTATATACAAGCATAAACACATTGGAATAATGGACATTCAGTTAAGTTGTCATAAGCCATAAGTGATAGGAGCAGAATGAGGCCATTCGGCCCATCAAGTCTACTCCACCATTCAATCATGGCTGATCTATCTCTTCCACCTAACCCGATTCTCCTGCCTTCTCCCCATAACCCCTGACACGCGTAATAATCAAGAATCTATCTATCTCTGCCGTAAAATTATCCATTGATGGCTTCCACAGCCTTCTGTGGCAAAGAATTCCACAGATTCAACACCCTCTGACTAAAGAAATTCCTTCTCATCTCCTTCCTAAAGAAACATCCTTTAATTCTGAGGCTATGACCTCTAGTCATAGACTCTCCCGCTTGTGGAAACATTTCTCTCCACTCTATCCAAGCCTTTCACTATTCTATACGTTACAATGAGGTTCCCCCCTCATTCTTCTAAACTCCAGCGAGTACAGGCCCAGTGCCGACAAACGCTCATCATAGGTTAACCTACTCATTCCTGGGATCATTCTTGTAAACCTCCTCTGGACCCTCTCCAGAGCCAGCACATCTTTCCACAGATATGGTGCCCAAAATTGCTCACAATATTCCAAATGCAGCCTCACCAGCGCCTTATAGAGCCCCAGCAGGCTCTTTGGCCCACTGAGTGATCCCCGCTAACATTAACACTAGCCTACACATACAGTAAGCCAATTTACTTACAGACCTCTACATCTTTGGTGTGTGGGAGGAAAGCAAAGGTCTTGAAGAAAACCCACGCGGTCACAGGGAGAACGTACAAACTCGGTTGAGACAGCACCCGTGGTCGGGATCAAACCCTGGTCTCTGGTGCTGCAAGCACGGTAAGGCAGCAACTCTAACGCTGCACCACTGTGCCGCCCAGATGCACATAAATCTCAGGTGTTGCAATTTGGGAAGTCTAACATGGGGAGGACCTGTACCGTGAATGGTCGGGCTTTGGGGAGTGTTGTATAGCAGAGGGATCTCGGAGTGCAGATACATAGTTCCTTGAAGGTGGCATCACAGGTAGATAGGGATGTCAAAAAGGCTTTTGACACTTTTTTACCCAAAGGGTGGTGGGTGTATGGAATGAGCTGCCAGAGAAGGTAGTTGGGCAGGTACTATCACAACGTTTACGAAGCATTTAAACAAGTACATGAATAGAATAGGTTTGGAGGGATATAGGCCAAACGCAGGCAGGTGGGATAGTGTAGATGGGGCATGTTGGTGGGTGTGGGCAAGTTGAGCTGAAGGGCCTGTTTCCATGCTGTATGACTATGACTCTATGACAACAATGGGCCGAGCTTAATCTCAGCAAGTGTGAGGTGTTGCTCCTTTTGGCAGAATGTTTCCACGAGTGGGAGAGTCTAGGACTAGAGCCTCAGAATTAAAGGAATTAGGATTAGGAAGGAGTTGAGGAGAAGTGTCTCTAGTCAGAGGGTGGTGAATCTGTGGAATTCTTTGCCACAGGCTGTGGAGGCCATCAGTGGATATATTTAAAGAGAGATAGATAGATTCTTGATTAGTACAGGTGTCAGAGGTTATGGGGGAGAAGGCAGGAGAATGGGGTTTGGAGGGAGAGATAGATCAGCCATGAATGAATGGAGGAGTAGACTTGATGGGCCGAATGGTCTAATTTACACCTATCCCTTTTCACCTTATGGGTTTAAATGTAAGAGGAATGTATATAGTTAATGGCAAGCCATCATTGATGTACAGAGAGATCTTGGGTTGCAACTCCATAGCTACCTGAAAGTGGCATTATTGTGGATACAGTGGTGAAGAAGCTGCACTGTTTGCTTGCCTACATTGGTCGTGGCATTGAGTATAAGAGATAAGAGTCAGGAAGTCATGTTTGACCTTTATGGTTCTTTATTCAGGCCACATTAGGAGTATTGTGTGCAGTGCTGGACGCTCATTTTCAGTGGGGGAAGGGGGGGGGAGATGGAGGCTTCCCAGAAAGTGCACTAGAGTTTTACCAGAATGATGCTTAAAATGAGTGTATTATTAGGAAAGTAGGGGATATGTATGAAGTGGGCAAACTGTTATCATTTCAACAATTAATATTAAAATTTAAATTGAAGGATAATCAATATTTTAAATATATACAGGTATGTGACTTTATGAAGAAATATACACATAGATTTCAAACTATATAGGGCGAATATCATACTTTTATATAAAATTAAATAGATAGACACAAAAAGCATTAAGGGAAGATTGGGAACATGAGCTAATGATACAGATCTCGAAGGATACAGGGAAAAGTATTTGATGAATACACATAACTGTTCTATTAGACATAATTTAAGGAATTACATAGACTATATTATTCAAAAAACGCCCCTTCTTCAAAACGCTAATATAACACATTCATTTGTAGGATGTACACTGATATATTTACAAAGCTTTTCAAACGGAATGGATTATATTTGGAATAGGAAGATACCAATTTAAATAAAGACCAAAATGTTTTTTTTAATTATGGGTTAATAATTGGAAAGAAATTGATACTTAAATTTTGGAAAAATACAGATACCAACTGTTAACGGTGGACATGGCATGTAGAGAGATATAGAATCATGTGATGCACACCGTAAAGAATTTCAGTTCATGACGCGGAGATAGACAAAAAAGTAACATTTCTATGATTAATGAAACAGGCTATCGTTAGCTGTGGGCTAGGTGAGAACGAGTTACAGACAATGAGACTCAGTTACAGACAATGAGACTCAACAAGACGACTTGGGTGGGGGAGGGATGGAGAGAGAAGGGGATGCAACGGGTTACTTAGATAAACTTGGATTGTTTCCTCTGGAATTTCGGAGGTCAAGGGAATCCTGAAATAAGGATATAACATTAGGAGAGGCGTAGTAGATACTGTAGGTTAGAACAAACTTCAGACTAGAAAGCATAGTTTTAACATGAGAGGGGCAAAGTTTAAAAGAGATATGCGGGCCAAGTTTTTTCATAGAGAGTGGTGGGTGATTGGAACATGGTGCAGGGAATGGTGATGAAGGCAGATGGGATAGCATGGAAACTGAGGGGATCTTACTGAAGCATCTAAAATCACAACAGGCATAGATAAGGTAAATAGGCACAGTCAAGGTATGGGAGTTTAAAACTAGAGTATTGTGTTCAGTTCTGGGGACCATGTTATAGGAAAGATGTTATCAAGCTGGAAAGGGTACAGGGAAGGATGTTGCCAGGACTGGAGGGTCTGAGCTACAGAGAGAGGTTGAGTAGGCTGGGTCTCTATTCCTTGGAGTGCAGAAGAATGAGGAGTTATCTTATAGTCAAAGTCAAAGTCAAAGTCAAAGTAGCCTTTATTGTCATTCAGACCTTGTGGTCTGAACGAAATTTTGTTGCCTTGCAGTCGTACAGAGTAAAAATGACATAAACACAAATTAACATCCATCACAGTGAGTTCACCAGGCACCTCCTCACTGTGATGGAAGGCAAAGGTCTTAAGTCTTTGTCTCTTCCCATCTTATTCTCCCTCTGCGCCGAGGTGATCCAGGCTTCGGATGTTGTGACCCCACCGGGTGATGGTCAGTAATGTCAGTCCCGCGGCTGAATCCGAGCTCCGCAAACGGGCCGGTTCAACTCCGCGGCCCGGGGTGGTCGAAGCCGCCGAAGCTGCCGCCCTTCAGTCCAGCGGACGCAGCTGTTGTCGCGGGAGCTCCGGAGAACAGGTCACCAACCTGTGACCTGCGAGCTCCCGTTGATGTCGTCCACTGGGCTCGCGGCCGAGTCCACCGGGCCCGCGGCCGATCCTCCGAGGTCGGGTCGCCCCTGCCGCCGGAACACTGCCCCAGATCTGAAGTTGGGGCGCCACAGCCGCTGCCCCAGCTCCGAGGTCGGATCGCCACTGCCACTGCCACTGCCCGCTCCGAGGTCGGGTCGCCGCTGCCCGCTCCGAGGTCGGGTCACCGCTGCCCGCTCCGGGGTCGGGTCACCGCTGCCCCAGCTCCGAGCCGGCCAGCTCTGCTATTAGGCCTCGGCGCAGGCGGAGGCGGAGACGGAGACGGAGACGGAGACGGGGGATATGACAAGGGAAGTCGCATCCCCCTGAAGGAAGAGACCAAAAACATGTTTCTCCCCCCCACCCACACACATACACAACCTAATAAACCAAAAATTTACTAAAACAGGACAAAAGAACAACACAAAAAAGAAAAAAACAGACGAACTGCAGGCGAGCCGCAGCTGCTAAGGTAACACCGCCATCTTGTTGTATAACATCATGTATAAGAGGTGTGTAAGGTCATGAGAGGAATAGATCGGATAGATGCACAGAGTCTCTTGCCCAGAGTAGGTGAATCGAGGACCAGAGGACATGGGTTTAAGGGGAAGGGGAAAAGATTTCATAAGAATCTGAGGGGTAACTTTTTCACACAGGTGGGTGTATGGAACAAGCTGGTAGTTGAGGCTGGGATTATCCCAACATTTGAGAAACAGTTAGACAGGTACATGGATAAGGCAGGTTTGGAGGGATAGAGACCAAACACGGGCAGGTGGGTCTAGTGTAGCAGAGACATTTTGGCCGGTGTGGGCAAGTTGGGCCAAAGGGCTTGTTTACACACCGTATCACTCTATGACTCCAGATTTAGGTTAAAGACGAGAGGTAAAAGAATTAAAAGGGATCCAAGGGAAAACGTTTTTGCACAGTGGTGTGTACATGGAACGAGCTGCCAGAGCCCAGGGAGAGGCGCGTACAATTACGATATTAAAAAAGCGGATTATGTTTAGGACTAGTTGCAAGGCACAGGCAACTGGAACTATCTCTGACAGGTAACTTAAGGCAATTTGTCTATACAGGTTGGGCCAAAGAACCAGTTTCCATGCTATATAACTCGAGGAGTCAATGACTTGCGATAAACGTTAATGCATGGAGCAAAATCTCAAAGATTGTTCTAGAACTTTCAAAATATAAATGCTCCCTGGGTGGAATTTACATTTTTTTAAGAATAGAAGTAATGAGGAAAGAGCAGCAACATGGGATTAGATGTGACAGCGGCCTATACTTGGCCCAAGCCTCATTCTTACTCTTGACCAAAGCCACAATTTCCCTCGCCATCCAGACTTGCTTAAGTTTGCCAGCCTTGCCCTTCACTCTCACAGAGACGGCCATGTCCTGAACTCTTGTTTGCACACTTATAAAAACATCCCACTTTCCTGCCGTTCCTTTTCCTTCAAAAGATTCAGATTCAGATTCAGATTCAGATTCAGTTTAGGTTCAGATTCAATCTTTATTGTTATTGTGCAGTGTGCAGTACAGAGACAACGAAATGCAGTTAGCATCTCACCCAGAAGAGCGAACATAGAATAATGAGCAATATCCACTCCAATCTACTTGAGCAAGACCTTCTCACAGATTCACAAAGTTGGCCTTGCCCCAATTGAGCATTTTAACTCACAGGTCTGTTCTGCCCCTATCCATAACTATCTTAAACCTAATAGAACAGTGGTCATTGGTTCAATAGGCTCATCCACGAACACTTCATCCACTGGACCCTGGCAATTTCTCAAGACTAGGCCAACATTGCCCTCTCCCACGTGGGACCCTCTGCATATTGCCGATGTAAACTCTCCTGAACACTTTTGAGGAATAGCACCCCATCTAAACCCTTCACGCTATGATTTCCCCAGTCTATATTGGGAAAGTTAAAATCCCCGACTACAACAACCTTTTTTGACCAGCAGCTGTCTGCAATCTCCTGGCATATTTGTTCTTCTAATTCCCGTTGACTATTCGGGGGTCTGTAGTACAGCCCCAACAAGGTGATCATCCTTTTCTTGTTTAAGAATGGTCTGAAGATGGGTCTCGACCCGAAACGGCGTCTATCTCATTCGCTCCATAGATGCGGCCTCACCTGCTGAGTATCTCCAGCATTTTGGTCTCTCCCTTTCTTGTTCCTCAGCTCCACCCATATAGCCTCACAAGATGAACCGTCCATAATATCACCTCTGAACACAGCTGTGACATCTTCCTTAAACCCCTCTCCTCTTTTTCCCTCACCCCTGCCTCTCCTGAAGCTCCTGTACCACAGAACATTGAGCTGCCAGTCCTGCCCTGCCCTTAACCAGGTTACAGTCACGGCTACAATGTCCCGGTCGCTCGTACCTATCCATGCGCTAATCTCATCGGCCTTACCCGTCAGGCCCCTTGCAGTTTAAACCAACCCTCCTTCTTCACTCTCCGCCTTTCACCTGCCTATTCTGTCCACTAACCTTTCCCACACCTCATGCCATACCAACTTCTAAATTCTCACCTCCCTCTATCCAGCACCAGATCCCACCCCCGTGCCAATCTAGTTCAAACCCTCCAGTGTAGCATTAGCAAACCTTCCAAGTTGTGACCCTTCTTCAGACTGAAGGATTTCAGATTTCAATCATGTCAAATTGTTTTAATGTCTCTATAAGGTCACTTCTTTTCTGGAGCGGGGATCTTAGGCTCATCGGTCTGAAGAAGGGTCCCAACATGAAACATTGCCTGTCCACACACAGATGCTGCCTGACCCACTGAAATCCACCAGCACTTTGTGTTTTGCTCAGCATTCCAGCATCTGCAGTTCCTTGGGTCTCCAAAACTGCCCTTTCCTGCCACCTTGTGGTGATCCACAGTAGGGCTGCCTGGCTGATTTCATATGATGCTGATTTCCAGCTAAACTCGTAGAGAGATGGAGTCACACAGAGTGGAAACAGGCCCTTCGGCCCAACTTGCCCACGCCGACCAACATGCCTCATCTGCCTGCAGGAAGTGCACTTCTGAATTGTGGAACTCGAATGGGGGTGTTGGGGAGAGGGGGGGAAGGAGGACATCAGAATATTTATCTTGAGACCTGGGTCAATAGACTCTCTTGAATCTTGAATCTTGAATCTTGGGTGCAATGTGATTTATTTTCATCAACCATCTAATATAATGTTTTAGAGGGAACTGCAGATGCTGGAAAATCAAAGGTAGACAAAAATGCTGGAGAAACTCAGCGGGTGCGGCAGCATCTATGGAGTGAAGGAAATAGGCAACGTTTCAGGCTGAAACCCCTCTTCAGACTGATTAGTTCAGTTTAAAGATACAGCATGGAAACAGGGTCTATGGCCCCCGAGTTCAAGCCGACAATCGATCTCCTGTTCCATGTTATCCCACTTTCTCATCCACTCCCTACACACAAGGGGCAATTTACAGAGGGCCATTTAACCTACAAACCCAGCACGTCTTTGGGATGTGGGAGGAAACCGGAGCACCCAGACGGAACCCATGTGGTCACAGGGAGAACGTGCAAACTCCGCACAGGCAGCACAGCACCCGTGATCAGGATCGAACCTGGGTTTCTGGTGCTGTGAGGCAGCAGCTCTACCAGGGTCAATGTGTGTAGAGCTTGGACTAACAAGATACATTTCTAAAACGAGCAAAGCACAAAGTACTGGAGGAACTCTAGTTAAGTTTGCAAATCTTGGTCAAAATATCGAGTTGCTTGAAAGAGTGGGTCTTCACTCTAAGTGTGCAACGTTAAAAGAAAGTGTTCATTAAATATTGCATCTACCGTAAGTGTTACCTTGGGATACGCTTTAATTGATGCAGTCAACTAACGTTAACCTAATCAAATAAGCCTTTGTAGCCCAAGGTGGACAATTTCGAGGGTGTTTGAAATTCCTGGGTGGAATTTGCATGCAGGCTGCATCTCAAGCACCGGATGGAATTGGTGTTACTTTCAGAAACCTTTCAAAAACAACATTTGAAATGTTAATATATTCAAATTGTCACATTGTGGAATACAGCAGACTCATTTGGTCTCTTTGATTGTCAAAGCTGGCGATCAAACATCTGGAAAAGACAATACGACCTGAATATTAACCCACCTGCCCATCTGTCCAATGGATGTGGAGAGGATGTTTACACCTAGTGGGAGAATCTAGGACCAGAGGACACAGACTCAAAATAAAAGGGCGTACCTTTAGAAAGGAGATGAGGAACAATTTCTTTAAGAGGCTGTCCCACTTGGGCGACCTAATTGGCGAGTTTATAAGAGGTTACGAGAGTCTGAAAAAATGACATGTTGAAGACCTCCTTCAACTATGTAGAAGACCTCCTTCGACCTCCTTCGACTATGTTGAAGACCAGCTTCGACTAGCTACGACTAACTTCGGGAAAATTGGACACTGAATAGTGGAGAGTGAAGACAACCTCCTTCGATCTCCTTTGACCTCCCTTCGACTATGTTGAAGACTATCTATGACTACCTTTGACTACCCTCGATTACCTACGACTAACATGCCGACCTACTACAACCTACTACGACTAAACCTACGAGTAAAAAAAGGTATCGATTTTTTCCATGATGACCCTGTTTTACTCGCGGGCATTTTTCAACATGTTGAAAAATACACCGCGACCTTGCTGTGGCCTCGAGTACGCGGAGACCACTCTCCAGCTTGAAGGAGAGTTACGAACACGTCCTAGGACCTCGTTTCGACCATGCTGCGAGTATGAGTCGAGGGCATAGTCGCCAGAACTCGCGGATTAGTTCGCCGCAGTGGGGCAGGCCCTTTAATAATAATAATAACTTTATTTATATGGGACTTTAAAACAACCACAGTTGCAACAACGTGCTGAACATGACTGATCATGGACAAGAAATGATTACATAACAATACAAACATTAAACGAAAGAGTAAAAACAATAAAAATTAGAAACATTAAAAGCACTAAAAACAGGAGCAAATTCTCAAGCAGTTTCAAAAGCCAAGGAATATAAATGTGTTTTAATACTGGTTTTGAAGATGGACAGTGAGGGGGCCTGTCTGATGTGCAACGGCAGGGTGTTCCAGAGTGCCGGAGCAGCAACAGAGAAGGCTCTATCCCCTCTGAGCCTCCGCTTAGACCTCAGTACCTCCAGGAGCAGCTGACCAGCTGACCTGAGGCACCGGGCAGGAGCGTATGGATGGAGCCGTTCAGAGAGGTAAGGCGGGGCGAGCCCATTCAGAGATTTAAAAACAAATAAGAGAATTTTAAAATGAACTCGAAAGTGCACCGGGAGCCAGTGGAGGGAGGCCAGAATTGGCATTATGTGCTCCCTCTTTCGAGTTCCAGTTAAAAGGTGAGCAGCAGCATTTTGAACCAACTGGAGACGAGCCAGTGAAGAACGTGCAACTCCAAAATAGAGCGCGTTACAGTAATCCAGCCTAGATGTAATAAAGGCATGGATTACTGTTTCGAAATGCTGCCGCTCGAGAATGGGCTTCACCTTTGCCAGCTTCCTTAGGTGAAAGAAGCTGGACTTAACCACCGCGCCTATTTGATGATCTGGTTTAAAATCTCTGTCCATCCTAAAACCCAGGTTTAAAACTGTTGGCTTCACGTACCGTGCCAGTGGACCCAAGTCAACACGGGGAGGTTCACGGCAGCCATTGGGGCCAAACAATATCACCTCTGTCTTCTTTTCATTAAATCCTAGAAAGTTTAGGGCCATCCAGGACTTAATGTCCTCGAGACATGACAGAAGTGATTTGACAGAAAAGGCGTCTTCCTTCCTCATATATAATTGGCTATCATCGGCATAACAGTGAAAAGAGAGGGTGTTGAATCTGTGGACTTCGTTGCCACAGGCGGCTGTAGAGGCAAAGTCCATGGATTTCTCTACAGTGGAGATTGACGAATTCTTGATCAGTACGGGTGTCAGGGGTTATGGGGAGAAGGCAGGAGAATGGGGTTAGTAGGGAGAGATAGTTCAGCCATGATTGAATGGCAGAGTAGGCTCGATGGGCCAAATGGCCTAATTCTGGTCTTACCACAAGACCTTATGCACTTATTGCAAAAAGAGTCACACAGCACTGCGATCGGTAATAATAGACACGGCAACCAAAGCATCATCAAGCTACAAAACAAGGAAGGAAACAAGGAAAGCTACAGACTGCAGCTGCTGGTTTACATCCCTGGAGAACATGGATAGGTTCCCTTTCAGGTCTGGACCCTTCTTCAGAATTAGGCCATTCGGCCCATTGAGTTCAGTCCGCCATTCAGTCATGGCTGATCTATCTCTCCCTCCGAACCCCATTCTCCTGCCTTCTCCCCATAACCTCTGACACCCGTACTAGAATCTTATCAAGAATCTGTCAACCTTCGCTTTGAAAATATCCACTGACCTGGCCTCCACAGCCTTCTGTGGCAAAGAATTCCACGGATTCACCACCCTCTGACTAAAGAAACTGCTCCTCATCTTATAATTGAATGATTCAACGATACTTTATAGTCACATGTACCTAGGTATAGTGAAATGGTTTGTTTTGCGTAAATCACGGTAAAATCATACAGCAGACCACACCAAAGCAGTACACAAGAAGGGTCTCGATCCGAAACGTCACCCATTCCTTCTATCCAGAGACACTGCCTGTCCCGCTGAGTTACTCCAGCATTTTGTGTCTATCTTCACTGTACAACTGCGCTGCGTTTCTGGCACTGACAAAACTTCAAAAAGTCGAACAGTTTTATCTTCAGATGAAGGTACTTTCTAAAGGTATATCCTTTTATTCTGAGGCTGTACCCTCTGGTCCTAGACTCTCCTAAGAGTGGAACAATGCCATGTACAAAAGCTGTTAAGAAGGTGGCAGGCTATTTTAGTTTATTTTAGTTTAGTTTAGAGATACAGCGCGGGAACAGGCCCTTCGACCAACCGAATCCGCGCTGACCAGCGATCCCTGCATATTAACACTCTCCTTCACACACTGGAGACAATTTTTACATTTACCAAGCCAATTAACCTACAAACCTGCACGCCTTTGGAGTGTGGGAGGAAACCGAAGATCTCGGAGTAAACCCACACGGTCACGGGGAGAACGTACAAACTCCGTACAGACAGCACCCGTAGTCGGGATCGAACCTGGGTTCCTCACACTGTAAGGCAGCAACTGCACTGCTGCACCACTGTGCCCTGGTCAAGGCAGACTAGGGATTGTATTGCTTGAAGCACAGGAGTGATTGTTCAGAGGTATATAAAATGATGAGTTGAATTGATCAGGTGAATACTTTTCGCAGGTAGAGTCAAGAACCAGAGGGCACAGGTTTAAGGTGAGGTGGGGAAAGATTGAATAGGAACCAGAGGGGCAACTTTTTCACTCAGATGGTGGTGGGTGTATGGAACGAGCTGCCCGAGCAGGTAATGGAGGCAGGTACCTGTGGTCGGGATCGAACCGGGTCCCCTGCGCTGCAAACCCTGTAAGGCAGCAACTCTACCGCTGTGCCACCGTGGCCATCCACTACTCTGCTGTTTTTGTGTTCAGTTTACACTTTGCATTGCTGGGTGTTCCAGGCACCAGCGAGATTACCGTGACTCACAGCCCCAGAAACACGGAGCAGGGAGATGGGGCGCTGCAGGCTCAAGAACAGCGCGTATCGTACTGTCCAAGCCATGACGCGTAACAAGACTCAAAGACTCGAATCATTAACTCCGTACGGACAGCACCTGTAGTCGGGATCGAACGGGTGCCGTATGTACAAAGTTTGTACGTTCTCCCCGTGTCCTGCGTGGGTTTTCTCTGAGATCTTCGGTTTCCTCCCACACTCCAAAGACGTACAGGTTTGCAGGTTAATTGGCTTGGCTAAATTGTCCCTAGTGTGTGCAGGATAGGGTAAATGTGCGGGGATCGCTGGTCGGCGCGGACCCGGTGGGCTGAAGGGCCTGTTTCCGCGCTGTATCTCTAAACTAAACTAAACGAAACCACCAGCCGTAGATTTGATTTTACTTATGCCAGGCGAGAGATGTCTCAGTCAAAGGCTGTGATCACACCTCCAATGTTTGACAGCACAACAAGATATTAATACACAAAGAAGACGATTCAATGTGATGTACAAAGGTTGATTAGTTCAATGATGATAATCATTAATCTGCACCTAATACACAAGAAGATCATTTGTGTTGCACCAAGGCTGATTAGCTTGATGGTGATACCCAATATCTCTGCACCTTACACACAAAGGAGATGACTCACCATGCCCAAGCGTTTGGTTCAGTTTAGTTTAGAGCTACAGCGCTGAAACAGGCCCCTTGGCCCACTGAGACCGCACCGACCAGCGATCCCCGCACACTGACGCTATCCTGCACACACTAGGGCCAATTAAACATTTTTACCAAGCCAATTAACCTGCAAACCTGTACGCCTTTGGAGGGTGGGAGGAAACGGAAGATCTCAGAGGAAACCCATGTGGTCACGGGGAGAATGTACAAACACCGTACAGACAGCACCCGTTTCCTCCCACACTACAAAGACGTACAGGTATGTATGTAAATTGACTTGGAAAATGTAATCATTGCCCCTAGTGTGTGCAGGATAGTGTTAATGTGCGGGGGTCGTTGGTCGGTACAGACCCGGTGGGCCGAAGGGCCTGTTTCCGCGCTGTATCTCTAAACTAAACTAAACTCAGCAAAGTTGGAGGCGGCTTCAAGAATGCTATATCTTGCGTATCTGAAACTGCTGGGGCAACTCAAAAAGAAGGCAGCATTCATTCCAAGAGCAAGTGCAATTGTAACAGAGGAATCTATATTATCAACAGCAAATACTGAGTTCCACACAAGTGCCAGATGTTAAGAATTCATGTCGATATAAAATGCTTCTTTAGACCTATGTCATCTCTCACCTTCCTACCTTCCTTCCTACTCATCCCACTGATATCCAGTTTTCTCATCATCCTTCAGTGAAATATATTGGCTTGGGATATATTAAACACAAGGAGATACATGACAAGACGCAAGCACAATCTGGCAATCTAAAATCGCAGTCAATTTCCCCCACCAAAATTTAAGGTTCAAACTGTTGAGCTTCCAAAAGGTGTTCAAATGCGTTTTTTTTTTTTAATTATTTATTGCCAGTGCTAGTGTCGAGTTATCGGCTTAAATCACTATTATTCTGAAAAGGAGGGCAAGGAAAATTACTGAAGGGTTGATTAGAGACTACAGTGCATTGTGACAGCATATGTAAGAAAGGCCCATGACAGTGTCAACATTATGACAGTCAATATTACACATCTTGGCCGGAGGCCCCCTAGATTCTAAGCCCCTAGGCTTCAGCCTACGAGACCTATAGGTAAATTCGGCTCTGACCGAATGACTTGGTGGGTAAACGGGAGCGGCTTCACTTCACTGTGGATGATGAATATAGTCATTCAGAGTGAGAGGACATACATCAGAACAATGGGAGAGCAGGGTGTTCTCATGTATTTCCAGCAAACACAGGCAGGACCCATGTGAAACAACAGCAGAAACAACTGTCACGTCGAGCTCACGTAACTAAAACCCAGAAGGTGCAACGAACGAAAGAAATTGGAGGAGGCCATGTATGAAGAGATGGAGGGTGAAGAGATGCAGAGGCAGCGTGAGAGGACTTGGGAAGGGGCAGTTGCAAAGCTGGAGTAACTCAGCGGGCTAGATAGTATCTCTGGAGAGAAGGAATAGGTGACTTTTGCGAGTTGAGACCCTTCTACAGACTGGGAGTCAAGGGAAAGAGAAACGAGAACGAGAGATATAGTCGGTGATGTAGAGACATATACTGTCCACCGGGTGGCGCCATCAGCGATGACAGCCTCGTCAACAATTTGTCTTTTTGTCTTTTTTTGGTTATTTTTAGTGTGTTTTAAAAGTTTGTGTTAATGTTCTCTGGTTTGTTTTATGTGGGGGGTGGGGGAGGGGGGAGAGGGAAACTTTTTTTCAATCTCTTTACTTGCCGGAGATGCGATTGTTTTCATAGAAACATAGAAACATAGAAAATAGGTGCAGGAGTAGGCCATTCGGCCCTTCGAGCCTGCACCACCATTCAATATGATCATGGCTGATCATCCAACTCATTATCCTGTACCTGCCTTCTCTCCATACCCCCTGATCCCTTTAGCCACAAGGACCACATCTAACTCCCTCTTAAATATAGTCAATGAACTGGCCTCAACGAATTCCAGAGATTCTCCACTCTCTGTGTGAAAAAATGTTTTCCTCATCTCGGTCCTAAAAGATTTCCCCCTTATCCTTAAACTGTGACCCCTTGTTCTGGACTTTCCCAACATCGGGAACAATCTTCCTGCATCTAGCCTGTCCAACCCCTTAAGAATTTTGTAAGTTTCTATAAGATCCCCCCTCAATCTTCTAAATTCTAGCAAGTACAAACCGAGTCTATCCAGTCTTTCTTCATATGAAAGTCCCGTCATCCCAGGAATCAGTCTGGTGAACCTTCTCTGTACTCCCTCTATGGCAAGAATGTCTTTCCTCAGATTAGGAGACCAAAACGGGTCGTATCTCCGGTCGCTCTGCGGCCTAACATCGTGGAGCTGGAGGCCTCACTCGGGACTGACTTTGAGCCCCACCGCGGGGATGTGTACTTACCATCGAAGCCAAGTCCTTGCCTGGGATCGACGCTCCAACCGTGGACTACGGATTTCACCATCGAGGAGTTCGCAGTCTCGGGTAGAGACCGATGTCGGGAAGCTCCAAATGACACAGAAGGTTTCAACCAGCCCCGACACAGGGTCGACCGCCCCGTGTGGGGAGCTGACATCCTCCCGATGCAGGAGCCTGATCCCCCCAACGCGGAGGGCACGACCGCCGGCTACGGGAGCCAAGATCGTCCCGTCAACCGAAGGCTCGAGGCCCCCTATCGCGGAGAACAAAGAAGGGAAGAGATTGGACATTTTTTCGTCTTCATTCACAGTGAGGAATGTGGAGGAGTCACTGTGGTGGATGTTTATGTTAAAATGGATTTTGTGTGCAACACGTGGAGGAGTCACACGTGGAGGAGACGTGGAGGCGTGGAGGTGTCAAGCAACATGTGGAAGAGTCAGCGCGGATCATAGCTTCCGGACCCACTAAATTCAACAGCAGCGATGCTTTCAAATCATCGGGATCGTTTCGGTGAATGACGCGGATATAATGAGCATAGTCTTTCTCAAACATTCGCCATCGCTCGGCAATATCGGAATCAAACACGAGCGGGCTTGGTCTTCGACAAGAGTTAGCCATGTCATCAAAATCAAACGCAAATAAAAACTGATAAAGCAATAAATCGCGGTCAACAGATGCGGGCTAGACCCAATTTTCTGACACCATGTAAAGAACTCAAACTCACCCAGGTTGAAGCACAAGCATATTTATTGTTCAGGTCATCATCTACTAAGCAGTACATCACACATTCTCACTACTATAGCTACTGCCAGGCAGTGGGTGCGTTCTTACACTATAAATGTTATAATTAGGTGGAGTTATAATTACCAAGCATTCTAATTGGCTAACATGCAATAGCCAATCTTCAGACTTTATCTTGTGCTAAATGTTATTCCCTTTATCCTGCATCTGTACACTATGGACGGCTCGATTGTAATTTTGTTTAGAGATTCAGCGCGGAAACAGGCCCTTCGGCCCACCGGGTCCGCGCCGACCAGCGATCCCCGCACATTAACACTATCCTACAACCACTAGGGAAATTTTTACATACCAAGTCAATTAACCTACAAACCTGGTCATCTTTGGAGTGTGAGAGGAAACCGAAGATCTCGGAGAAAACTCGCGCAGATCACGGGGAGAACGTACAAACTCCGTACAGACAGCGCCCGTAGTCGGGTTTGAACCCGGGTCTCCGGTGCTGCATTCACTGTCAGGCAGCAACTCTACCGCTGCGCCATGGTGACCTCCCTGTACCGCGACCGTTATCATGTGTAGTCTTTTCGCTGACTGGATAGCATGCAACAAGAAAGCTTTTCACCGTACCTCGGTCGGTACACCTGACTATAATAAACCTGAACTCATCTAAAACTAAACTAGACAGACTCGGATGGTAAGGAAGAGAATGCTAAAATCACATCCCTGTGGTACCAACTGGTACTGGAACAAACTGTGGTCACCAGGAGAGGAAGCGAGGAGTACATCGAGAATGCTCTGATCATCACTGCAAAAATATCTTCATCATTGCAATTCTATGCTATTGCTCCCTTAATAAGGTAAGGATCCCTCGGAAACACAGGTGGTCACCAAGGGCTTACGTACACAAGTAAGAACTTATTTTGTTTGGATTGTTTTTTTACTGAATGAGCTCAAATATTGATTAAATCTTGGAAGATTATGTTTTTGATCTCCTTGGGATTGAGGGATCTTAAAGCTGGAAATGAACCTGATATCCATGGTCAATATCAAGCTTGTCTACAGATGGTAGACACAAGGAACTGCAGATGCTTGACTGTACAGAGCTTATACAGTATGTTCTCTCCGTGACCTGCGTGGGTTTTCTCCGAGATCTTTGGTTTCCTCCCTCAATCCGGACGTAAAGGTTTGTAGGTAAATTGGCTTGGTATAAATGTAAACTTGTCCCTCGTGTGTGTAGGGTAACGAGCGGGGATCGCTGGTCGGTGCGGACACGGTGGGCCGAAGGGCTTTTTCCCACGCTGTATCTCTAAACTAAAAGATGCTGGTTTAGAAAAAAAGTCACAAAGTGCTGGAGTAACTCAGAGGGTCAAGCAACATCTCTGGATAACATGGATGGGTGACAAATTGGGTTGTTAATTAGTCAGATTGAAGTAGGGTCCCAACCCGAAATTCCTCCTTCATTCTAGGGTGTTTGAGTTGCTGAACCAGGCCAGGATGCAACCAGTCAATGCGTTCTGTACCGTATTGGTCGAAACTCAAGAAAGAATTCGATGACACACCGAAACTCCTCAATCCTCTAAATAAATAGAGACAGAGTTGTTACTGTTACTCTCAAAGCTGCAATCTGATGTTGTGCCAATCCACATTGTAGAGATTTGTCAAATGTAGCTGGATGGCGTGCAGATAAATAGAAAATAGAAGTTAATGGAATTAATATGTGGAAAATTGCGGCAAGGTAGCGCAGCGGTAGAGCTACTGCTTTACAGTGACAGAGACCTGGGTTCGATCCTGATTATGGGTGCTGTCTGTATGGAGTTTGTACGCTCTTCCTATGACCTGCATGGGGTTTCTCCAGGATCTCTGGTGTCCTCCCACACTCCAAAGATATACAGGTTAGTAGGTTCATTGGCTTGGAGGGAATGTAAAAATTGTCGGTGTTGTGGGTATTGCTGGTGGTTGTGGACCTGGTGGGCCCCAAGGGCCCGTTTGCACGCCGTATCTCTAAGCTAAACTGAACTTAACTAAAACACACAGTGCTGGAGGAATTCCGCAGTTCAGGCAGCATCTGTGGAAGGAATGGGCAGACGATGTAGAAACATAGAAACATAGAAAATAGGTGAAGTTGGAGGCCATTCGGCCCTTCGAGCCAGCACCGCCATTCATTGTGATCATGGCTGATCGTCCCCAATCAATAACCCGTGTCTGCCTTCTCCCCATATCCCTTGACTCCACTAGCCCCTAGAGCTCTATCTAACTCTCTCTTAAATCCATCCAGTGATTTGGCCTATGTGGCAGGGAATTCCATAAATTCACAACTCTGGGTGAAAACGTTTTTTCTCACCACAGTCTTAAATGGCCTCCCTTTTATTCTAACACTCTGGCCCCTGGTTCTGGACTTGCCCAACATTGGGAACATTTTTCTTGCATCTAGCTGGTCCAGTCCTTTCATAATTTTATATATTTCTATAAGATCCCCCTCATCCTTTTAAACTCCAATGAATACAAGCCTAGTCTTTTCAATCTTTCCTCATATGACAGTCCCGCCATCCCAGGGATCAATCTCGTGAACCTATGCTGCACTGCCTCAATCACAAGGATGTCCTTCCTCAAATTAGGGGACCAAAACTGTACACAATACTTCAGATGTGGTCTTACCAGAGCCCTATACAGCTGCAGAAGAACCTCTTTGCTTCTATACTGAAATCCTCTTGTTATGAAGGCCAACATTCCATGAGCTTTCTTCACTGCCTGCTGTACCTGCATGCCAACTTTCAGTGACGTGTACAAGGACACCCAGGTCTCGCTGCACCTCCCCTTTACCTAACCTAGCCCCATTGAGATAATAATCTGCCCCCTTGTTTTTGCCGCCAAAGTAGACAACCTCACATTTATCTATATTATACTGCATCGGGACCCTTCTTCAGACTACAATGCATCAGTTTGAAGAAGGGTCCCAACCTGAAAAGCCCTCTGCCCATTCCTTCTACAGATAATGTCTGACACGCTGAGTTCCTCCGGTACTTTGTATTTTGCTCAAGACTCCAGCGCCTGCAGTTCCTTGTGCCTGCTTCGATATCTCATGAGTTAGAACGGAAAGAAAGTTGCATTGCAGAAGACAACAAGGTCATTTTAACAGAGGATATGAAAAAATATTGATGTTTGAGCAATAAAAAGCAGACAGGCTATGTAACTGACTTGTTAGGGCATAAGTATAAAATTAACAACCCCAAACGAGAACAGATTAGAAATCATTTATTTTTTTCAATGAAAGTGTCAGGAGATTTAATTGCTTGTAAAATTGTGTGTGTGCTTGTATTCCAATTCTGTTCTCATTTTGGGCAAAGCTTCACAGGGGGAATGCAATAGACACAAGGGAGATGTGGGCAAAAGGTTTTCTTACACAGAGATAAGTCAAGACTTGGAAATAACTGCCTGTGAGTGTGGGAGAAACGGAATCAATCAGGGCTTTTCAAAAGAACTATATACTGCTGCTTGGATTAGCTTTCAGGTGAGGGTGGACAAACTTGGATTGTTTTTTTTCTGGAGGGCACAGGGGGGAAACAAAAGGATGGCACGGTGGTGCAGCGGTAGAGTTGCTGCCCGCACAGCGCCAGAGACCCAGGTTCGATCCTGACTACAGGTGCTGTCTGTACAGAGTTTGTACGTTTTCTCTGGGTGCTCCAGTTTCCTCCCACACTCCAAGGTTTGCAGGTTAATTGACATTGATAAGTTGTAAAATTGTCCCTAGTGTGTGAAGGTTATTGTACGGGGTGATTGCTGGTCAGCACGGATTCAGTAAAGCCTAAGTGTGGTGTGGCGGTGCCTAATGGCAGCGGCTCGACTGCAGTACATCTGTCTTTATTTTAATTTTTTGTTGCGTTAAATGTATGTTTTGATTCCAGTTTTTATTATTTTTTTAGCTGCGTATATGTGGGAGGTGGGGAGGTGGGGGAACCTTGTAATCTCTTCCCTGTACGAGGGACCCGACTTTTTCCCTGTCGAGTCTCCGATGTTGTTGGGCCTAACATCGTGGAGCCGATGAGGATCCAACCTGAGGGCTCCAGTCACGGAGCCTGCGGACTTGCCATCTCCGGAATGGGATGAGCTGTGGTGGTGCGCGGCTGCGACCCGACTTCGGAGCTTCAGAGGCTCCGGCCGCAGGCCCAGTGGACAGTAACATCGGGAGCTCCAGGTCCCTGGTGGGAGACCGCTTTTCGGAGCTCCCGCAACAGCAACTTCTCCCACTGGAATCGCAGGGTTTAAAGGACTCGGAGCGGGGCCTAACATCGCCAGGCGGGGCTTAAACGGCCGCGGGACTTACCATCGCCCGGCGGGGGCTTTAACATCGTGAGCCCCAGTCGCCTCGATGTTGGAGTTGGACTGCTGGACCACGGGAGAAGAACAAAGGGAAGAAATAAGACTTTTGCCTTCCTTCACAGTGGGGAGGTGTTGCAGATTCACTGTGATGGATGTCTGTGTAAACTGTGTTAAGTGTGGGTCTTGGGTTTTTATGTAATGTGAAGACTGTGGAAAATGCAATTTTGTTCAAACCAAGCTGTTTGAATGACAGTAAAAAGCATTCTATTCTATTCTATTCTATTCTATTCTATTCTATTCTATTCTATTCTATTGTATTCTAAAAAGAGAGGCATAGATCGGATAGACAGTCAGAACCTTTCCCCCTCAAAATGTGAAAGACAAGAGGGCGTAGCTTTAAGTTGAGATGGGCAAAGTTTACAAGATGGGAAATACAAGTTGGGAGGTCATGTTGCAGTTATACAAGATGTAGGTCAGGCGCATTTAGAATATTGTGTTCAGTTCTGGGCACCATCTTACAGGAAAGATATTGTCAAGTTTGAAAGGGTATAGAGAAGATTTACGGGGATGTTGCCAGGGCTCGAGGGCCAGAGCTATAGGCAGAGGTTGAGTAGGCTGGGTCTCTATTCCATGGAGTGCAGGAGGGCGAGGTATGATCTTATAGAGGTGTATAAGATCAGGTAGAGTAGGGGAATCGAGAACCAGAGGACACAGGTTTAAGGTGGAGAGGGAAAGATTTAATAGGAATTTGAGAGGTAACTTTTTCACACGAAGGGTGGTGGGTGTGTGGAAGGAGCTGCCAGAGGAGGTAGGTGAGGCTGGGACTATCCCAACGTTTAAGAAACAATTAGACAGGTACATGGATAGGCCAGGTTTAGAGGGATATGGGCCAAATGCTGGCGGGTGGGACTAGTGTGAATGGGACATGTTGGTCGATGTAAGCAAGTTGGGCTGAAGGGCCTGTTTCCATGCTGTGGAACTTTTTCATTCAGGGGGTAGTCCATATCTGGAACGAGCTGCCAGAGGAAACTCTAGAAGTGGATATAATTATGACTTTTAAAACACATTTGGACAGATGGATAGGATGGGTTTAAATCACAAGACCATAAGACATAGGAGCAGAATTAGTCCATTCACAAAATTGAGTCTACTCCACCATTCAATCACGGCTGATCTATTTTTTCCCTCTCAACCCCATTCTCCTGCCTTCTCCCCGTAATCTTTGACACCCAAACTAATCAAGAATCTATGAATGTCTGCTTTAAAAATTAGAAAGTTTAGAGGGATATGAGCCAAATAGAGGCAAATGGGACTTGCCCAGTCTGCCAACTTGGTCGGCATGGGCAAGGCGGGCCGAAGGGCCTGTGCTGTACAGCTTTGTGCCTCTATGACCATGACTGTATATCAGGGAATTGAAGATTCACTTTGCACTTCAGCAAAGTAAAAAATTCTTGTGATATTCACATCTTATAATTGATTGTAATGTTAGAATTTTCTCACCCGCGTGTGGATACTGATGATGCGCCAAACAGCATCTCCTTACAGATTTACATGTTGTTGGTTCATCCTGAAAGGATATTTTTTGAGAAGAGAATAATTATTCAGTGCCAGAGTAACAACCGTTTGATAATTTCACCTATTTTTAAAACGTTTGGGGGAAATCAAAGTTGAGGTTTCTCAATCTATGCTAATACAAAATGTGGTGGAATTTTAATACAATTTAATACACTTTAATACTAACACTATATGACCAACATATTTCACTGAAAACTATTTTTTATGAGTGTGTTTTTGCAGTGGCAATTTTGACCAATGGTTGGAGTTATGAAGAAGCTTGCGCCAAAAAAAAAGAATATCTATATAATTAAAAGTCTCATCTTGACCACTTCCTGTTTGCGCTGTTGTTTGATTTAAGAAAAATGTTACAATATATTGCTGTGATTTTTTGGCCATCTTACTCAGAGTTCTCTTCCAATGATCAGGCCCCAAGGATTTTTCCCATCGATGAAAAATAATTAGAGTTTAAAAACGCTTGAGATTCTCTCTCCTGTCAATCACCAAGATAAAGGCCATGCCCCTTCCGGGGGGCGGGAGGGACTATAAAACCCGGAAGTCTGGACGTGACTCAGTCGCTGCAAGATGGCGAGGGAGAGGCCACGACTCTCATCCTGAGCTGGGAGTCTACACAACACTGAGTGTCTACTGAATCGTGAGTGCCCTTTATGTGCTTTATGTGCTTTATGTGGTTTTATATGGTTTTATGTGGTCTGGAAACCAGTCCCTTCAGCCCACAACACCCATACTAGCGCTCCAGAAAGCCCCCCCACCACTGGCCACCAATATTGGAATTGGTGGAGAGGTGGAATATTGCGTTGGGGGACCAACCCTCCCGTGTGAAGCTGGGACCCAACGGGTCCCACTTCGTCTAGTATAATTTTAAAGTAAGCAGTTTTCTAATATTGTCACCTAAGAAAATACAGGTTCTTACCAAAGAGACCTGCATGGTTTGTCAATTTGTCGATCGTGTATCCCAAAGAATGTCTGACTGCTGACAAGCAAATCTTTCATAAGAAGATAGACACAAATGCTGGAGTAACTCAGCGGAACAGGCAGCATCTCTAGAGAGAAGAAATGGGTGACGTTTCGGGTCGAGACCCTTGTTGAGACCCAACCCGAAAAATCATCCATTCCTTCTCCCCAGAGATGCTGCCTGTCCCGCTGAGTTACTCCAGCATTTGTGTCTATCTTCGATTTAAACCAGCATCTGCAGTTCCTTCCTACAAATCTTTCGTAGAAACATCAAAAATATTTGCAGGAGTTGACCATTCAGCCATTCAAGCCAGCACTGCCATTTAATATGATCTTGGCTGATCCTCCAGAATAAGTATCTGGACTACACGTCTTCCCACCCTGCCCCTTGTAAAGACTCCATCCCCTACTCCCAATTCCTCCACCTACGCCGCATCTGCTCCCAGGATGAGACGTTCCACACCAGGGCATCGGAAATGTCCTCGTTCTTCAGGGAACGGGGATTCCCCTCCGCCACCATTGATGAGGCTCGCACCAGGGTCTCATCCATACCCCGTAACACTGCTCTCTCTCTCCATCCCCGCACTCGCAGCAAGGGCAGAGTCCCCCTAGTCCTCACCTTTCACCCCACCAGCCGGCAAATACAACAAATAATCCTCCGGCATTTCCGCCACCTCCAATGTAACCCCACCACTCGCCACATCTTCCCATCTCCCCCCATTTCTGCCTTCCGCAAAGACCGCTCCCTCCGCAACTCCCTTGTCAATTCTTCCCTTCCCTCCCGTACCACCCCCTCCCCGGGCACTTTCCGTTGCAACCGCAAGAAATGCAACACCTGTCCCTTCACCTCCCCCCCTCGACTCCATTCAAGGACCCAAGCAGTCGTTCCAGGTGCAACAATGGTTCACCTGTATCTCCTCCAACCTCATCTACTCCATCCGCTGCTCTAGATGTCAGCTGACTTACATCGGGGAGACTAAGTGGAGGTTGGGCGATCGTTTCGCCGAACACCTCCGCTCAGTCCGCAATAACCTACCCTGAACTCCCGGTGGCTCAGCACTTCAACTCCCCCTCCCATTCCCAATCCGACCTCTCTGTCCTGGGTCTCCTCCATTGCCAGAGTGAGCAACACCGGAAATTGGAGGAACAGCACCTCATATTCCGCCTGGGTTGCTTGCGTCCGGATGGCATGAACGTTGAATTCTCCCAGTTTTGCTAGCCTTTGCTGTCTCCTCCCCTTCCTTAACCCTCGAGCTGTCTCCTCCCATCCCCCCGCCCTCGGGCTCCTCCTCCTCCCTTTTTCCTTCCTTCTCCCCTCCACCCCCCATCAGTCTGAAGAAGGGTTTCGGCCTGAAACGTCGCCTATTTCCTTCACTCCATAGATGCTGCTGCACCCGCTGAGTTTCTCCAGCAATTTTGTGTACCTTCGATCTTCCAGCATCTGCAGTTCCTGCTTGAACATCCAGAATAAGTACCCTGTTCCTGATATCCCTTGATTATTTATTCATGTTTTGTTTCCGCTGCCATTATGGCAACAGTAAGTTAAGAGGTTCCTTACCTTGAACTGTCCTTTAAACATTGATCATTTTGATTTGCAATATGTTATAACATTAATCAGACTTTATCTTTCACCGAATTGTGTACCCTTTAAGCCCCTGTCCCACTTAGGCGATTTTTTCGGCGACTACAGGCGATTAGGCTGTTGCCGCATGGTCACGGGGTGATGCCTGTTTGGTCGTGAGTCGTCGCCTAAAGAGTCGTAACATTTTTCTGATCGCCGCTGGATTTTGAAATGTTCCAAACTTTTTTGGCGACTGTGGGCTTGTCGCAGCTTGTTTTCTCCTGTCGTAGGTGCTGTCGTATGTTGTTGCCAGGATGACGCAGGTTGTCGCCAGTTGTTGTTGGTTGTCGCCGGTGCCGACTTCGGTAAATTCCATTGGCGACTACCTACGCCAACCTACGCCAACCAGTGACGAGTACCGGCAACTGAATCGTCTTCAGTTGTCGCCGACAGGGCCTTTGCTTGTCGCAGCTTGTCACGGGTGGACGTAGGTTGACTTGGTTGTTGCCTGTGTGGTCGTAGGTTGTCGTAGGTGTGGTTGTAGGTGGATGGCCTAATGGTTCGCCAGTTGTCGGTAGCTTGACGTAGACTAGGTGGTAGGTTGTCGTAGCTTGTCGTAGACATTGTCGTGGGGGGGGGGGGGTTCCAGTCGCTGCTTTTTTGGCGACCTGTTACGACTGTGACAGTCACCGAAAAAATTGCCTAAGTGGGACACGCCCTTTAACCTTTATCTTTTCACTGTGGGCAGCTTGATTGTAACCATGTGTAGTCTTTTCTTTGACTGGATGGCATGCTACAAAATATTTTCACTGTACCATGGTACACGCGGCAATATAACTAAGCTAAGCTAAGTGGTATTTCTGTAGTCCGCAGCATCTATTGCATAATATTTGTTGATAGTAAGAGGTGAATATTTGACCATTCACTACTTCAATTTGGTGTTGCAGGTAGATACTGTGGTAAAGAAATCTTTTGGCATGCTGGCCTTCAGGGTTTTGAGTAGAGACGATTGGCACAACATTCTGGAGTAATTCAGCAGGTCAGGCAGCATCTCTAGAGAGCAGGAATAGGTGACGTTTATGGCAATATCCGTGACCCAGGAGAGTATAGGAGTTGGGGATATTATGTATGAGTTGCGCAAGATGTTTAATCAATTAGTCGATGAACAAGGTGCAGAACCATTGATCGACACAAAATGCTGGAGTAACTCCTGCGGTCATGGTGGTGCAGCGGTAGAGAGTTGCTGCCTTACAGCGAATACAGCGCCGGAGACCCGGGTTCGATCCCAAGTCAAGACAAGTCAAGAGAGTTTTATTCTCATGTGTCCCAGATAGGACAATGAAACTCTTGCTTGCTGCAGCACAGCAGAATATTTAAACATATTACAGAACAGGAGATAAAAGTTCAGTGTGTCTATATACCATAGACCATAAATATATACAATAAATAAACAGATAAAGTGCAATAGGCTGTTATTGTTCAGAGTTTGTTTGATGTCGTGTTTAATAGCCTGATGGCTGTGGGGAAGCAGCTGTTCCTGAACTTGGATGTTCCAATTTTCAAGCTCCTGTACCTTCTTCCCGATGGCAACGGAGAGATGAATGAGTGGCCAGGATGATGTGGTCTTTGATGATGCTGGCTGCCTTTTTGAGGCAGGGACTGCGATAGATCCCTTCGATGGTGGGAAGGTCAGAGCTGATGATGGACTGGGCAGTGGTCACTACTTTCTGCATTCTTTTCCGCTCCTGAACATTCAAGTTGCCAAACCAATCCTGACTATGGGTGCTGCCTGTACGGAGTTTGTACGTTCTCCCCGTGGCCTGAGTGGGTTTTCTCCGAGGTCGGTTTCCTCCCACACTCCAAAGACATACAGGTTTGTATGTTAATTGGCTTGGTAATTGTAAAAATTGTTCCTAATGGGTGTAGGATAGTGTTAATGTGCGGGGATCGCTGGTCGGCGCGGACCCGGTGGGTCGAAGGGCCTGTTTCTGCGCTGTCTCTCTAAACTAAACTAAACTCAGCGGGACAGGCAGCATCTCTGGAGAGATAGAATGGGTGACGTTTTGGGTATAGAGACCGTTCATCAAACCATTGGGCAGGGACAGGCAGGAGGAGTTGAAAAGTTCTCCCGATCAGATAAAAGTTACAGCCGATAGAAGCAAGTGAAACATCAGCTGGCCGCCTTCCACAGACGCAAGTAGGAAAACGTTAAATATTAAAGAGGAGGTGAAGGTCACCAAACCAAAGTCGGCCCCTGAAAATGTTCCAGTCCACAACCGGTGAATTCTAAGGTCAACATGTTCGAGGAACCATCCGCCAGCCCCCTGGACATTGTCAAAAATAAATTGCAAAGCTTCAAGTGGACAGCAGGGGTCAGGGGCAGGTAGACTGCATAAAAAGAAGCTCAAAGTCCTCTAAATGTGTCATAATAATTCTGTGTTTCAAATAATGTTGAAACTGGGCATGTGTACCTGGCACTTACTGCAGTCTACTTTAGTCAGCTTCTGTTCTCTGTAGTCAAAGGACAACATGGCAATCGTAAAACACTAAAAAGAGGTCGAGGGTGTAATAGAACATTTGCTTATTGGTAATAGGTTGGAATTGGGCTGTGTTTATTGATCTGTATTTTTCAGAGGTGCATGATTTATGATTTCTATGAGATTATTCGGAAGAAGGAAAAATGCTGACGTGCAGTGGACAACATCAAAGGAAAATTCTGTGTAGTAGATGAATATGTGTTTGTTGAGCAATCCCCTCGATTTCTCCCAGTGATCACTGAATTTAATGCTCTTCAATAAAGTCTCTTAACTTGCCTTGCCCAATCTTGCGCGGTTACAGTTTTCTTTAACAAACCAGAACACCAAATCCCCGAACAAGCAGAAAGTGCCTCGCACGCCAATCATTCTGCAGAAACCGAGAAGGGACATAACGGGGCACAGATTGAGGTGATCGGTGAGGTGAATGTGGTGGTGGAATCGCACGGTGAAGGGAAAGGTGAGGCATGCGCAAATGTAGCAGGGGATGTGCAGCACCCCTGGGGAGAAGGAGAGAAAGAACCCGTTGCTTCTCACTGAGCTGAGGGGGTCCCAGCATGGGGGGGGCTGATAACTGAAGGGGGCCTCGCATGTGGGGCCGCTGAGAACTAAGGGGTTCCAGCATGGGGGGCTGCTGAGAACTAAGGGGGCCCCAGCAAGGGGGTGAGGGGGGGTTAATGAAGAAGGGATCAGTACTTTTTGTAAATTTAGCAGCACCTTTGTGGTGACTATTTTGTGTGCTTTGTATGCAAAAGCATCGGTTTTTTACTGAACCTAGCCAGGTTCAAGTGACAATAAAGTATCATCATGTGCGTAATGGAGTTGGAGCTGATGGTCTGAAAGGGCATGAAGGAAAATTGGTTACAGCTGAAGAACCAATGGCTGTTAGTGCGAAGGAAAGTGAAAATGATCTTGAAGGTTTTGATTCCAATAATAAAAATGATAATGGGGCTTTGCAGCAGGTCGATTTATTGCAAATTCACAACACAATTGAAAACTCTTCAATCAACTTCTTCCCAGAACAGAACCTGGGAAAAGACCCAACGCCACTACAGAACACGTTCTTCCCTGAGGAATTGGATGGGAATGTTTCAACTGATGCCCAATTCCACCCACGCAGTTGGGCATTTCGTTTTCAGACTTTGATGTGAAACATTTTGTTAGTGGTTCTGAAGAAGGTGCTCCCAATGCCCAGTTATCCAGTGATTCACTTGGCCAGAGCTTCTTTAGCTGTAGTGAAAGAGGAAAGCACAGATGCCTCTGATGGAATCATGGCCCGGTTCAACAACTTGAATGCCCAGGAGTGAAGAAGACTGCAAAAAGTGGTGAACACTGCCCAGTCCATCAGTGCTCTGACCTCCCCACCATCGAAGGGATTTACCGGAATCTCGGCTTCCCACACCGTGCCTGCAAATTGGGGGCTATGTGTGAGTTGATAGGGCAAGGCATGGGGTAAAAGGAGTGAATTAATAATATTAATATAATATCAATGGTGGTGGTTAGTGTGTGTGTGAGGGTTTGGTTAGTATGTGTGTGTGTGAGACGCTGGTTAGTGTGACGCCTCAGTCCGCCCCCTCCACTTGCAACCGCTTGTTCGGGGAACAGACCCAACGGGTCTGCACTTGGTCTGGTATACTTTTAAACTGTGTGTGTGTGTGTGTGTATGTCATTTTTCTGGCCTTTGATTCGTTAATCCGCCAAAACCAGATGCTAACATGCCGAGATTTTTACCATTTCGCTAGCGATTTCACTTTTACATTTGCTCATCCACTCCTCATTAAATGTAGTCAATTTTCTGTACACATTTTTAATGAAATCCTTCACCCCCCCCCCTCCCCCACTCACTAATTTTTCGCATCCTCCAAAAACCCTGACATTTTTCCCATTTCGCTAGCGATTTTACTTCCTCCACTCCCCCCCCCCCCCCCCCCCCCCCCCCCCCCCCCCCCCCCCCAACCCAACCGCCCGGCACTGTCATGCTGGCCGAAGCCAAACATCACCTGCACCCCCCGCTGCTTTTCGCCGTCCTTGCTGGCTTGCACTCTCCGAAAATCCTACGCGTCAACGGCCTGTCGGCCCGCAGGCGCATTGAGAGCATATGCAGCGTCTCGACGGGCGTACGCAGCGTCTTGACATCGTATGCAGCGTCTTGACATCGTACGCAGTGACTTGATAGCGTACGCCTCAGGCGTGGTGTTGCGCAATGACGTCAGGCCGCCCCCTCCCCTTGCAACCGCAATTTGCGGGAACAGACCCATCGGGTCTGCACTTGGTCTAGTATATATATATATGTGTGTGTGTATATATATATATATATATGTGTGTATATATATATGTGTGTGTGTATATATGTGTGTGTGTGTGTGTGTGTGTATATATATGTGTATGTGTGTGTGTGTGTGTATATAAATGTGTATGTGTGTGTGTGTGTGTATATTTATGTGTGTATACATATATATATATATATATAAATACATATATATATGTGTGTATACAGTATATATGTATGTGTGTACAAGTGAATATATGTACACATACTGAACTTTCTTTCTCGTTTATTATATTGTTTACAGTGTACTATTTTAACATATTCTGTTGTGCTGCTGCATGTAAGAATTTCAATTTTCTATCTGGCACATATGACAATAAAACACTCTTGACTCTTGACTTTTGAATACCCAATAAGCCAAAAGATGCTGAATCACATTTCTCATCCACTCATCAAAATTCAGGAGAAGACAATTTACCAGATTCCAGTCTCTCAGTTTCTGCTGCCATGGGGTGTATTGGTTGTACAAGTGAATATTTTCCACATGACCTCGAGATACTGAAATTAAACCGCATATATCAGAGGGTGATGCACCACCTCACGATATTCTGCATTCCGAGCACAAGATGGATCAACCCTCTGATACCAGCATTTCAAACAAAGAGTCGCTGCCTCAGACAGGGGAAGAACAAATTAAGGGAAACAGATGCTGCAATGAACATGATGTATGAAAAATGATGAAGCCTTTAAATAGCACAAAGGATGAAATTTGATATATTTTTAATCGAGACTCCGACTTAGATCTATCTTGTTTTTCTACTAACAATTTCAAATGTACTCAAATTGGGTGGCCACGGCCATGGCAGTGCAGCGGTAGAGTGTCACGCTGTTGTTTGTTAATCCGCTGATGTTATCTCTTCTGCTGTACAAAAACCACTTTAAATGACCGTAACCTGCACCTGGTCTGCCCACAATAACAATACTTTTGCAAATTGTAGGTTAATTTTCTTGTCAGAGACATTGCTCATAGTCTGTGTAAAGTTAGTGGTCATGTGCAGTGATCGGAGTAGGAATCAGGGCCAAGGGCCTGGCCCCCTTTGTATATCTAAACTACTCCGCCATTCAATCATGGTGATCTATTTGTCTCCCTCAGTGTATAGTTTCAAGTAGGGGCAAATCTCCCCATAACTGTCCACACCCGTACAGGATCAAGAATTTTAGTTATGTCACGCTGTTTTGTTCATCTCCTTTTGTAAAAAAACCACTTTAAATCTAGAATATTCACCTGCAATGAACCCAACAATAATTTATCGGTTTCTGGATTATAAAATTATAATCTCAAATTTCTTTGTTGTTTGTTTCTCGTACAGTTCGTTTAGTTCTGTGGTAAATTGTAATCATGGCTTTTGTAGATTTTTAAATGCACAATAAAAGACTATGTTCATTATAGGTTCTTGATTTCCATAGCTATTTGAAAATAACCTAAATGTCACGTTACTTTAACAGACACTAAATGTTCAGGTAAGATGTACTGGGCAAATAATCAAACTTGGTGTCAGAACATGGACAGTGAAACACACTTAAGTTTGCAGAAGGGTTCTGACCAAAACATCACAATGTTCTCCAGAGATGTTGCTCTGATATAGTTCGTCCAGCACTGTGAGAAACGTCACCTATCCATGTTCTCCAGAGATGCATGGTTCGTGACCTGCTGCTATTTGACTCCAGCACTCTGTTAAAAGTCACCTATCCATGTTCTCCACAGATGCTGCCTGACCCGCTGAGTTACTCCAGCACTCTGTGAAACGTCACCAAAACGTCACCATGTTCTCCACAGATGCTGCCTGACCTGCTGAGTTACTCCAGCACTCTGAGAAACGTCACCTATCCATGTTCTCCACAGATGCTGCCTGACCCGCTGAGTTACTCCAGCACTCTGTGAAACGTCACCTATCCATGTTCTCCACAGATGCTGCCTGACCCACTGAGTTACTCCAGCACTCTGAGAAACGTCACCTACCCATGTTCTCCAGAGATGCTGCCTGACCCGCTGAGTTACTCCAGCACTCTGTGAAACATCACCTACCCATGTTCTCCAGAGATGCTGCCTGGACCGCTGAGTTACTCCAGCACTCTTTGTCTTTTCTAGTAAACCAGCCTCTGCAGTTCCTTGTGCCTACCTACATGTTGGTGACTTCCATGTGAGCCAATTGACAGCAGTGTTGTGACGGAAGGAACTGCAGATGCTAGTTTACGCCAAAGATAGACACAAAATGCTGGAGTAACTCAGTGGGTCAGGCATCTCTTGAGAAAAGGAATAGGTGACGTTTCGGGTCAAGACTCTTCATCAGACTGAGAGTCTGGGAGAGAGAAACTAAAGGTATGAGAAGGTGCAGAGCGATGCAACGACGACTCATGAAAGATGGAGCCCACAATGGTCCATTGTTGGCTGGAGATGAGGTGATAATGAAGGGATACGAATGATGAAATTAGCAAGAGGACTAGGATGGGGAAGGTATGGAAGTGAGAAAATGCAAGGATTGCAATGCGCCCAAGATGAGGTGTTCCATACCAGGACATCTGAGGTCCTCATTCTTTAGGGAACGGGGGTTTCCTCTCTCCCATCATCGATGAGGCCATCACGGGTCTCCTTAGTACCCCGCAGCTCCGCTCTTGCTCCCCCTCCCCCAACAGGTCCCCCTAGCCCTCACCTTTCACCCCATCAGCCATTGCATACAGCACATAATCCTCCGACATTTTCGCCATATCCACCCCTTTCCGCCATCCGCAAAGACCGTCCCCTCCGCAACTCCCTGGTTAACTCATTCCTTCCCACGCAAACCACCCCCTGCCCAGGTACTTTCTCCTGTAACATCTCCTCCCTCGATTCGGTCCAAGGACCCCAACAGTCCTTTCAGCGAGGTAGAGGTTCACTTGCACCTTCTCCAACCTCATCTACTGTATCCGCTGTTCCAGGTGTGGACTTCGATATATCGGCGAGACCAAGCGCAGCCTCAGCGAACATTTCGTTGAACACCTACGCTCAGTCTGCCTAAACCTACCTGATCTCCCAGTTGCCAAACACTAAACCTCCCTCCTCCCATTCCCACAGTGACGTTTCTATCCTGGGCCTCCTCCATGGCCAGAGGGAGGCCCAGCGCAAATTGGAGGAACAGCACCTCATATTTCGCTTGGGTAGCTTACACCCCAGCAGTATGAACATTGACTTCTCTAACTTCAAATAGCCCTTGCTTTCCCTCATCTCTCCATCCCCTCCCCATCCTCATAAGTTCATAAGGTTCATTTATTGTCACACACACCAATTGGTGTAGTGAAATTCACTGGCCAGGTCAGTCATACAATTTAAAAAAGCAACAGACTCAAAAAACACATTTTAACATAAGCATCCACCACAGTAACTCCTACCCATTCCTCACTGTGATGGAAGGCGAAATAAAGTTCCAAGTCCTTCCCTTGTTGATCTTCCTCGGTCAGGGGCATCGAGCCGACCGTTGATGGGACGGTCTTGACTCTTGACTCCCGGAGCCGGCGGCGTTCGGGCCCTCTGCATCGAGGGGTTGTCAGCTCCCCCGCACCGGGTGATCAAACCTCGTGTCGGGGCTGGTCGAACCGTCTCCAACTAGTTTCACGGTCCTCCTGATTAAATTTTAGTTTGTATGCCTCGTTGTTAACTTCCCCTCAGCTAACAATGATCTATTCGACATTTTTCTTGAACTTTTTCCTCTTTGATCTCTTATTTTAACACCATATCCTTCCATATCTGCATGTCGCCCTCTTTCCTATCAGTTTAAAGAAGGGTCTCAACCCGAAACAGCACCCAATCCTTCTCTCCAGAGATGCTGCCTGTCCCGCTGAGTTACTACAGCATTTTATATCTTTGATGTCAACCAAGATACCCCATCTATGTTAGCCCCACCTGCCTGCAGTTATCCCATACCCCTCGAAACCTTTACTGTCCATGTACCTGTCAAAATGTCTTTTAAATATTGTTATGGTACTTGTCTAAACTAACTCCTCTGGCAGCTCGTTCCATTCCAAAAGTTGGTCCTCAGGATCCCATTAAATCTTCCCCTTCTCATCTTAATCTTAAACAATCCTCTGGTTGTTGATTCTCCTAATCTTGGTAAAAGACTGCATTCACGCTAAATACAGTTATTTCACGTATGAACAAGATGGGACTGTTAAGAGGGCTGTGGGCCAAATTGGGGAGGGGGGGGAGAGAGAGAGAGAGAGAGGGAGAGAGAGAGAGAGAGAGAGTGTCTCTGCTGGCAGTCTCTGCTGGCAGTCTCTGCTGACTATATCTGCTGGCTGTATCTGTTTGGTTGTATCTGCTTCCCCAGTTCTCTGGCAGTAGACTTTGTGATCTTAGTGTTGGCATCCAGACCAGCCTGCCAGTGTAGAGCAGTGCATCGGGTCTGTCACAGCCAGCAAGATCTGTACCCTCTGGTTCATTGCAAGACCAAGAGCCTATTTCCCTTCACCAGCCCTGCCCATCCACTTTTCAAAATGAGCATCCTGGACACTTGCCATTTAAAAAGACAAACTTGGGTGGGAGTTGTGTGATCATAAAAGCCAGCAGGCTGTGAATGGTAATCGCGTTTGCCAAATGGCACCTCTCAAATAGTGTGGAAAATTGCCCAAGTGTGTCCCATTAACAAAGCGCAGATCGGATTCAACTCAGAAAATTACCACTCGATCAGCCGAGTGATCTTAGCTGCTGCCCCCGGTGGCTTCAAACGGCACTGTCCACCTGCCACCTACTCACTCATTTGAGTTTCACCGGCACAGGCCAGTTCCACACCTCATCACGGCCATGGTCCAAGCAAAGAACAGCAATCTGGGGGGCAGACAAAGTTCCAAGCCGTCGCAAGGTGTTTCAAGGTATTGGACTTCCCACCCTGAGAAAAAAACAGAGACCCTCCCTCCTTATCCTTGCCCTGTCATGAGTTTATATACCTTTGTAAGGTCACCACACAAACTCCAACAAAGCAGATGATGATTAAGGAATGTAGTATGGCTCATTGTTAGCTGAGGACAGTAGAACTAGTCAGAGCACTAGGGTGAGGGAGGGATGGAGAGAGGGGGGAAGCAAGGGTTACTTGAAGGTAGAGAAATCAATCTCCCTCTCTGTTCTGCAATAGTCTCCAGCCCCCTTTCATTTACAGAGCAAGTCTCACCATTGACATATCAAATGCAACACCTGGCACTTGTCCATGTAGTTTTTCTACATGGACACAACACACGTCTGGAGAGAGAGGCAACACTCTCCATTCACCTGGAGGAGCGCAGGTCTACCAACTCTTAAACAGGTGTACAATTTCTGAACCATCTGAGAAGCACATCATCAATTACTCTCCAGTTTCCCTCTTCCGTGACTCTCAATCTGAATCAGGGTTTCAACCCTAAACATCACCTATTCCTTTTCTCCAGACCCGATGAGTTTCTCCAGTATAATTTACCTACCCCTATTCATTAATCCCTTCAATGATATACATAGCATTTACTTTAGTATAGAGATACAGCGAGGAAACAGGCCCTTCAGCCCACCGAGTCTGTGCCGGCCAGCGATCGCCCGTACACTAGTTCTATCTTACACATTGGGGACAATTTACAGAAGCCAATCAACCTACAATTCTGCACATCTTTGGAGTGTGGGAGGAAACAGGAGCACCCGTGGAAAACCCACGGGGTCACAAGGAGGACGTGTAAACTCCATACAGACAGCTCCCGTAGTCTGTATGGAACCCCGATCTCTGGCGCTTTAAAGCCCCGTCCCACTTTCACAAACTAATTGGCGACCTCTGCCGAGTTTGCCCTTGACTCATACTCGCAGCATGGTCGCCACGAGGTCGTCGGAGGTTGTAGGTCACTCTTCCGCGTGCTCGTGAGTGGTCTTCGCGTACTCGTGGCCTCAAGTAGGCCACGGCGTTTTTTCCAGCCTGATAAAAAAAATCTCCTCGAGTAAAAAAATGGTCAGCATGGAAAAAATTGATACTTTTTACTCGTAGGTAGGTAGGTGGTAGATGGTAGTAGGTCGTGATGGTAGGCGTAGGTAGTCATAGTTCGGTAACTGGCCCCAAAAAAAATGCAAACATGACATCATTTTATTATGTGGTCATTTTCCACTCGTAGCTAGTCATAGTTGGTCTTAGGTGTGGAAGACTGAGGTCGAGGGGGGTGGTAGGAGGTCGTAAACATAGTCGTAGGAGGTCGTAGGAAGTCTTTTACTTCGGCGAGCAACACGACCTTGACATTTTATTCAACTCGTCCAGGGTCTTCTAAACTCATGGATTAGGTCGTCCAAGTGGGACAGCCCCTTAAGGCAGCAGCTCAACCCACTGCGCCACCGTTCCCCTCAACTATCCCAAATTTCTATAGTTGGAAAGTTTATTAAGTTATTGCTCATCGAGGAGTTGTCAAGAAACCTTGGCCACGTTATAAAATTGGATAAACATGAGATACAAATGAACAACTCCACGTACCCCAGGTCTCTGTTCTGCAACAGTCTCTAGGCCCCCTTTCATTTACAGAGCAAGTCTCACCATCGTTTGACATATCAAATGCAACACCTAGCACTTGTCCATGTAATTTTTCTACATGGACACAACACACGTCTGGAGAGAGAGGCAACACTCTCCATTCACCTGGAGGAGCGCAGGTCTACCAACTCTTAAACAGGTGAACAATTTCTGAACCATCTGAGAAGCACATCATCAATTACTCTCCAGTTTCCCTCTTCCCTGGCTCTCAATCTGAATCAGGGTTTCAACCCTAAGCATCACCTATTCCTTTTCTCCAGACCTGATGAGTTTCTCCAGTATAATTCATCTACCCGTATTCATTAATCCTTTCAATGATATACATAGCATTTACTTTAGTGTAGAGATACAGTGAGGAAACAGGCCCTTCAGCCCACCGAGTCTGTGCCGGCCAGCGATCGCCCGTACACTAGTTCTATCTTACACATTGGGGACAATTTACAGAAGCCAATCAACCTACAATCCTGCACATCTTTGGAGTGTGGGAGGAAACGGGAGCACCCGTGGAAAACCCACGGGGTCACAAGGAGGACGTGTAAACTCCATACAGACTGCTCCCGTTGTCTGTATGGAACCCCGATCTCTGGAGCTTTAAAGCCCCTGTCCTACTTTCACGAACTAATTGGCGACCTCTGCCGAGTTTGCCCTTGACTCATACTCGCAGCATGGTCGCCACGAGGTCGTAGGAGGTCGTAGGTCACTCTTCCGCATGCTCGTGAGTGGTCTTTGCGTACTCGCGGCCTCAAGTAGGCCGCAGCGTTTTTTCCAGCCTAATAAAAAAAATCTCCACGAGTAAAAAAATGGTCAGCATGGAAAAAATTGATACTTTTTACTCGTAGGTAGGTAGGTGGTAGTAGGTCGTGATGGTAGGCGTAGGTAGTCATAGTTCGGTAACTGGCCCCAAAAAAAATGCAAACATGACATAATTTTATCATGTGATCATTTTCCACTCGTAGCTAGTCATAGTTGGTCTTAGGTGTGGAAGACTGAGGTCGAGGGGGATGGTAGGAGGTCGTAGACATGGTCGTAGGAGGTCATAGGAGGTCTTTTACTTCGGCGAGTCAACACGACCTTGACATTTTTTTCAACTCGTCCAGGGTCTTCTAAACTCATGGATTAGGTCGTCCAAGTGGGACAGCCCCTTAAGGCAGCAGCTCAACCCACTGCGCCACCGTTCCGCACCTCAACTATCCCAAATTTCTATAGTTGGAAAGTTTATTAAGTTATTGCTCATCGAGGAGTTGTCAAGAAACCTTGGCCACGTTATAAAATTGGATAAACATAAGATACAAATAAACATCACCCTTGACAGATTTTACAAGACCAGTGTACTTGCTTCTCATCAAGAGTAAAAAATAATTTGCACCAAGCTACCAGTGGTCTCCTCATTATTTATTACACTAATTGTCTGCATTAGGGCTAATGTCCTTGTTATTGTAACAGCAATTACTCCATTAGTTGAATGTTTAGACTTCCCAAATTGTGTTATTAAAATTCTAGTTGTTATCTGATTAAGGATCTGAAACTGAGTATAAATTTAACTATTGAGTCCCAAGACTCCTGGACCCCAGTGGCAGGGTGGCGCAGCGGTAGAGTTGCTGCCCTACAGCGCCCGAGACCCGGGATCGATCCTGAACATGGGTGCTGTCCGTGGGGAGTTTACACGTTCTCCCCGTGACCTCGTGGGTTATCTCCAGGTGCTCCGGTTTCCTCCCACACTCCAAAGGCATACAGGCTTGTCGGTCAATTGACTTTGGTAAAATTGTAAGTTATCCCTAGTGTGTAGGATAGTGCTTGTGTACGGGGATCGCTGGTCAGCGTAGATCCGATTTCCACGCTACATCTCTAAACCAAACTAAACTAATGTTGATTTAGTAGGCAAGCCTAATGTAAGAAATATCAGGGTCCCTGACTTCATAAAAAATATGCAGTGATTGATATTTGGGTCTCTCCACACTCAAATCTAAACCATATTCACCAAATCGCCCAAATAATTCAGCACTGGAAAAAAGTGTTCCATAGGAATGCTACACAAGATGCTACAATAGATTGTGTGGATGTTGCCCAGAGTAGGGGAATCGAGGGCCAGAGGACATAGGTTCAAGGTGCAGGGGAAAAGATTTAATAGGAATCCGAGGGGTAACTTTTTCACACATAGGGTGGTGGGTGTATAGAACAAGCTGCCAGAGGAGGTAGTTGAGGCTGGGACTATCCCAACATTTAAGAAATAGTTAGACAGGTACATGGATAGGGCAGGTTTGGAGGGATATGGACCAAGCGCAGGCAGGTGGGACTAGTGTAGCTGGGACATTGTTGGCCGGTGTGGGCGAGTTGGGCCGAAGGGCCTGTTTCCACACTGTATCATTCTATGACTTTATGGGATTATGACTGTCATTCGATGAAGAACTGAAATAAAACAAAATTATGCCATTATTAAGTCTGAATGGCTGAATGATTAGTGCATTGGTGCATTCCTGTCATAAAGGGATAATAACTGTGTAATCGCACTAGAATTATAACGTGTTAATAGCAATGAATTTTTCATGATTTAAACTCCGTCATTTTTATTCAAAGCTTCAGGTGCAAACAATAAACACCTACTAAGAATGTAACATTATGTACCAACTAAATTTATAGGGATAGCAATTGGAGGGATATAATGAGTCACGGAGTCATAGAACTTGGAAAAAAGCCCTTCAGCCCAACATGTCCATGCCAACCTACATGTCCCATCTGCATCAGTCACACTTGCCCACGTTTGGCCCACTTCCCGCTAATCCTTTCCTATCCATCTAACTGTGTAGGTGTCTTTCCAATGTTGTTATAGCGCCTGCCTCAACTACTTCCTCTGGCAGCTCGTTCCATACACCCACCACCCTCTGTGTGAACAAAGTAGCCTCTTGGTTTACTGTTAAATCTTTCTTCTTGCACTGTAAACCGATTCCTTTTGTTCTTCATTTTCCCAATCCTGGTGGGGGGAAAAGACTCTGTCCACTCACCCTATCTATTCCCCTCAGAATTGTATCCAAGGTCAAGGTTTCAAGGTTGAAGGCCACTTTATTGTCACATGTACCAATTAAGGTACAGTGAAATTTGAGTTTCCATACAGCCATACGATAGTGAAAAGCAACAAGGCACAGAAAAGTTAACATAAACATCCACCACAGTGGATTCCACATTCCTCACTGTACTGGAAGGCAATAAAGTTCAATCTTCTTCCTCTTTGATCTCCAGCGGTCGGGGCAGTCAATCTATCCGCAGCCAGGGCCATCAAAGCACCCGCAGCCGACCATCGAAGCATCCGTCGGGGTGACCAAAAACATCCGTGTCGGGGTGGTTGAAACTCTCTCTGTGGCATGGAGCTCCCGAATCGGTCTCTTCTTACCAGAGACCGCAATCCATATCTATAAGATCACTCTCAGTCTCCTGCATTCAAAGGAATGGAGACTATATGACCATAATTGATTGGAGCAGAATTAGGCCATTCCTCCCATCAAGTCTACTCCACCATTCAATCATGGCTGATCTATCTCTCCCTCTCAACCCCATTCTCCTGCCTTCTCCCCAACCCCTGACACCCATACTAATCAAGAATATGTCAACCTCCGCTTTAAAATTACCTGGCCTCCACAGCTGTCTGTGTCAATGAATTCCACAGATTCACCACCCTCAGGCTAAAGAAATTCCTCCTCTTCACCATTCTAAATGTATGCCTTTTAATTCTGAGGCTGTGCCCTCTGGTCCTAGACTCTCCCACTCGTGAAAACATCTTCTCCACATCCACTCTACCCAAGCCTTTCATTATCCGCTAGGTTTCAATGAGATCCCCCCTCATCCATCCAAAGTCCTGGCCTACGCAACCTCCCCCTTTCCTAAGAAGTGCAATACTGTATATTAAAAAATAAGAATCCCATATAGTTCTGTGTTGGATGAGGTGGGATGTTATGTACAAAATGTGAAAAGGCGCAAGGTTACATGAGAAGACACGGGGAGCTATCGATGTTGGACGTTTGAACTAGACACAAATTGCTGGAGGAACTCAGTGGGTCAGGCAGTATCTGTGGTCTTTAGGCTTTAGACTCCAGACTTCAGAGATATAGCATGGTAACAGGCCCTTCAGCCCTCCGAGTTCACGCCAACCAGCGATAATCCCGTACGCTAGCACTATCCTACACACTAGGGACAGTTTACAAATTTTCACTGAAAGCTGGACATCTTTGGAGTGTGGGAGGACATGGGAGGACCTGTAGTAAACCCACACGGTCATAGGGCGAATGTGCAAACTCCATACAGAGAGCGCCCGTAGTCAGGAGCACCAGGGGCGCGGTACAATTGGCAGCCTCGCCAACAAGCTGTCTGTGTTTTCATCTTTTTTTTGTTATTTTTATTGTGTTTTAAAAGTTTGTGTAAATGTTCTCTGGTTTGTTTTATGTGGGGGGTGGGGGAGGATGTCTGGGGAAACTTGTTTTTTTCAATCTCTTACGTTGCGGATTGTTTTCTGGGTCGTATCTCCGGTCGCTCTGCGGCCTAACATCGTGGAGCTGGAGGCCTCGCTCGGGACTGACTTCGAGCCCCACCTCGGGGATGTGGACTTACCATCGGAGCCGATCCCTTGCCTGGAATCGACGCTCCAACCACGGCCTGCGGATTTCACCATCAGGAGCTCGCAGTCTTGGGTAGAGACCATGGATGATGGGAGCTCCAATGATGCAGAAGGTTCGACCAGCCCCGACCCGGGATCGGATCACTCGGCGCGGGGGAGCTGAGATTCCCGGGATGCAGGAGCTTGATCGCCCCGACGAGGAGGGCCCAAGCTCTGGCTACGGGAGTAAAATCATCCCCTCAACAGAAGGCTCGAAGCTCCCGACCACGGGAGAACAAAGAAGGGAAGAGATTTAACTTTTTTTTTGCCTTCCATCACAGTGAGGAATGTGGAGGAGTCACTGTGGTGGATGTTTATGTTAAAATGTATTTGTGTGTTCTATTGCTTTTTTTTTGTATGACTGACTTGGCAAATTAAATTCCTCGTATGTTGCAAAATATACTTGGCTAATAATTTTTTTTAAATCATTATTAAATCGTTGAAAACATTAGCGATGCAGTGGTGCTGGTTTCCGACGGGCACGGTGATGGGCGCACCACACATCTCTGTCCTCCATGCAGCTGGCAAGCTCCTCTTTTGTCTCTACACGTGCGTCTTCCATCAACATCGTCTTGACTGGCCGTCCCGGGTCACCATCCATGGGTGGGTTCCCACGGAACAACCCTGTTTGCTGGCATTTCTGGGGGCGGTGGCTGTGACCATCCAGCCTCATCCGTCTCCACCTGATCTTCTCGGTCGGAGGTGGGATATCCCCGTTGAGCTGGGCGTTGGTGATGTGGTCCCTCCAATTGACATTTTGAACTTTTCTGAGCATTCGGGTGTAGGTACCACGGAGGGACTCGGACAGTGCTCGAGTGAGAGTCCATGCCTCACACCCGTACAATAATATGGTCAAGTATTATTGTATTGTATTGTATTGAACCCGGGTGTCTGGCACTATGAGGCAGCAACTCTACCGCTGCGCCACCGTGCTCACCCAAGGAGGGAAGGGAATGGACAGACGATGTTTTGCGCCGGGGCCATTCTTCACACACAGGGTCAGATGAAAGAGCGAAGCAGCAGGAATGACAGTTGGGGGGGGGCGTGAGAGAGGGTCTCGCAGAACTCCCATCAGTGAAACAGTGAAATGGAGACATGAGGAACTGCAGATGCTGAAATCATGAGCATAATACAAACTGCTGGAGGAACTTAGCAGGACGGCCGCATCTCTTGTATGCTTCAAGAAGGTCAGCCCTCAGCCTCCTGGAAAGGTCCCAGCCCATCCGCCCTCTCCCTGTAAATTAAGCCGTAACTTCCTGGTGAAATACTCACTTCAGTGACTAACACTTACACATTCCTGCAGGCAGTGCCGGATTTACCTATAAGCTAAACAAGCTATAGCTTAGGGCCCCCCGAAAAAAATGATGGGCCTCGAGGTCTAGGGTGGCCTCCGGCCAAGGCAGGACACCTACCGTTCAACATCTTCGGCCGCCCTGCGCATGCGCACTGCAGCGGCAACTAGTCGGCGCTGGGCACTTTCTCCCTCGCTTTGAATTGTGGGAGATTTGGCCGCCATGACTGTCCGGTCGTTGGGGGCGTCTCAATTGGAACAGCTTAGGGCCTCTCTTCATCTAAATCCGGCACTGCCTGCAGGGCAGGGTCCATGCACAGGAAATGTCACAGAACAATGGGAAATGGCCCGTACAGAAGGTGTGGGTGTATGGAACGAGCTGGCGGGGGAGGCAGTTGAGGCAGATACAATAACAATGTTTAAAAGACATTCGGAGAACTAAGGAACAGCAAATAGAAGATAGACACGAAAAGCCGGAGTAACTCAGCGGGACAGGCAGCATCTCTGGAGAGAAGGAATGGGTGACATTTCGGGTCGAGACCCTTCCTCAGACCTGGACTCTACCTATGCTTCCTCGCTTACCTGGACTCGACCTTCACCCCACACCTGCATAAGGAACAGCAAATGCCGGTTAACAAGAAAAGACACAAAGTGCTAGAGTAACTCAGCGGGTCAGGCAGCTTCTCTGGAGAACATGATCCCCGAACATAATGTTCCACCGCTCACCCATAGCCCACAACTGCACAGACGCAGCTCATTTCCCCTCATCCCTAGCACTCTCTCCCCCTCCTCGTCACCCTCCCTCTTCTTTCCCCTCTCCTCCTCCCCTCCCCAATTCCTCCCTCACCTCTCCTTACCCCTACCCTCAGTCACTCTCTCCCTCCATAACTCCTCTCCCCTCCCTACCCCCCTCCTCTCCCTCAATCCCCCCACTCTCCCTCCTCACCTCCCCAGGATCTCGATGTTGCCGCTCCTCTCCCTTCTTGCGTGCCCCGGAGGAACATCAGCCGTCGGCATCCTGAGAGCCATGTCTCGGATCGGCCCGGAAGCACCAGCAGCTACAGCCGCACCGGCGAGTGGGTGGGGGAGGTGTGGGGGGGGGGGGGGGGGGGGGGGGGGGGGAGGGAGTTTGGAGAAAAAGACTGGAGAAGAGCCATGAGGAAGTGGTGGGTATCATGGGGGAGGGGGCCAGAGTCCGCGAGGGGGACCAGAGGGGAAGAGGTTGATGCTGCGGGGTGTTGCGATGGCGGTACGTTTGGGACTCATGCGCCACACCAGGCCGTGCCGTGCCGGTTCCGGTCCCTCTGGTTGGAGACCTCCGTCGGCCGGCCATCAACAGCGTCCCTCAGCTCCAGTATAGACGCGATGGCGCAGGAAGGGGCGGACCGTCCCGGGGAGCGACAGGAGAAGAGACCAATCCGTGCTCGCTGACTGGCAGGAGAGGAGATCGATCTGTGCACGCGCGGTTTTTAAGACTTTTAAACCTCGCTAACTTTTACAATATACCACCGATCGGAATGAAGCTAGTTGCACTCACAGCACAGGAGAACGATGATTGAGCTGGCGAAAAATCGTAGCGCTATCGCATACCGTTTTTGCACAAATTGAAAAACTACGCAAACCGGAAGAGCACAAGATCAGGGCTTTAGTTATGTATAGACAGACAGACAGACAGACAGACAGAGAGACAGACAGACAGATAGACAGATAGACAGATAGATAGATAGACAGACAGACAGACACAGATAGATAGATAGATAGATAGATAGATAGATAGATAGATAGATAGATAGATAGATAGACAGATAGATAGATAGATAGATAGATAGATAGATAGATAGATAGATAGATAGATAGATAGACAGACAGACAGACACAGATAGATAGATAGATAGATAGATAGATAGATAGATAGATAGATAGATAGATAGATAGATAGATAGATAGATAGATAGATAGATAGATGAGCCAAAGCCAGGCAAATTGGACTTGCTTTGATGGGTTAGCATGGATGAGTTGGGCCGAAGGGACTGGTATAGAGTCATTCAGCATATAAACAGGCTACTCAGATCCAACTTGCCCATGCCAACAAAGGTGCCCCACCTACACTAGTCCTACCTGCGTTTGGCCCATATCCATCTCAAGTTTTGCTGTCTATGACTCTGCACTAATTGATGGTAGGACTTGTACAGGAAACTCTGCCTCTGCTAACGGCAACAAGAATGATGCAGGACAAGATGAAGTCATCCCTCCTTCATTTTAATAATTTAGAGTGCTTACAATGTCTGAAATGTTTGTGCGAATGCATACTGGAATCATGGTATGAAATATTGCCAACCTTTCCTCTCAGGTGTCCTTTTACACACAAACAATGGAACAATATATTTCTTGAGTTGTGGCCAAGGAGACAAATGAAATGGTGAGAAGGAAATGTTTCAGTACAAAAAGTGAATGAGGTAAATTGCACGACAAGGCTAATGGCATTAAATAGTTGGGAACAGCTTGGCCCAAGTCAGCAGGAAATCGCAGAGAGTTGTGGATGTAGCCCAGTCCATCATACGGACCAGACTCCCCACCATCGACTCCATTGTCACTCCACATGGACTTGGGTATAGCAGCCAACATAATCAAGGTCCAATTACACCATGGTCATTCCCTCTTCTCCCCTCTTCCATGAGGCAATAGATACAATAGCTTGAAGGCACCCACCACCGGACTCAGGAACAGTTTTTTCCCTTCAGTAATCAGGCTTCTGAATGGTCCTTCCATAACGGAGTACTCTCTGACTCACCTCTATCCAATTGCGGACATTGGGCTTTGCCTCTGGAACTGATGCACTACAAATCTTCCATACAGTATATTCCCCATTGTCCTAGAAACATAGAAACATAGAAAATAGGTGCAGGAGGAGGCCATTCGGCCCTTCGAGCCAGCACCGCCATTCATTGCGATCATGGCTGATCGTCCCCAATCAATAACCTGTGCCTGCCTTCTCCTCTTATCCCTTGATTCCACTAGGCCCTAGAGCTCTATCTAACTCTCTCTTAAATCCATCCAGTGATTTGGCCTCCACTGCCCTCTGTGGCAGGGAATTCCACAAATTCCCAACTCTCTGGGTGAAAACGTTTTTTCTCACCTCAGTCTTGAATGGCCACCCCTTTATTCTAAGACTGTGGCCCCTGGTTCTGGACTCGCCCAACATTGGGAACATTTTTCCTGCATCTAGCTTGTCCAGTCCTTTTATAATTTTATATGTTTCTATAAGGGGTCCCCTCATCCTTCTAAACTCCAGTGAATACAAGCCAAGTCTTTTCAATCTTTCCTCAAATGACAGTCCCGCCAACCCAGGGATCAACCTTGTGAACCTACGCTGCACTGCCTCAATCACAAGGATGTCCTTCCTCAAATTAGGAGACCAAAACTGTACGCAATACTCCAGATGTGGTCTCACCAGAGCCCTATACAACTGCAGAAGAACCTCTCTACTCCTATACTGAAATCCTCTTGTTATGAAGGCCAACATTCCATTAGCTTTCTTCACTGCCTGCTGTACCTGCACGGCAACTTTCAGAGACCGGTGTACTAGGACACCCAGGTCTCGATTGTACCTCCCCCTTACCTAACCTAACTCCTATCTATTGTACTTTAATTTGACTTGATTGTGTCTATATAATATTATCTGAACGGTTTGGATAGCATGCAAAACAAAGTTTTTGCTGTACATCGGTACACGTGACAATAATAAACCTAATCTAAATCTATAATAAATTCCCCATAAGATGCTGCTTGAGAAGGCAGCATCTATCATCAAGGATCTTCACCACCTGGCCCATACCCTCATCTCACTGCTACCATCGGGCAGGAGGTACAGAAGCTTGAAATCCCACACCACCTAGTTCAGGAAACAATTATCTTCCTAAATCCACCTTTTGTTTAGTTTAGTTTGGTTTAGTTTAGTTTAGTTTAGTTTATGTAAGTATGTAAGTCCCCGCACACTGCCACTATCCCACACATTGGGGACAATTTACAATTTTAACCACGCCTATTAACTTACAGACCTGCACGTATTTGGAGTGTGGAAGCTGTATTTTATTGTATTGTATTCAAATTTATTATCATTGTCTCAATCAGAGACAACAAAATGAATTTTCCTTACAGGCAGTATCATAAAAATAAATAAATAATAAATAATAAAACATATTAAAAATAAAATTGGATTGAATTAAAAAAAGAAAAGCACAAACACAGAAAGTCCACGACACAACACAACACAGTGGCACCAAGGTGAGGACGGCACCATAGTCCAGCCAGCCCCCCTCCGATCTTCCCAGATGTTCACCCATGGTCGGGGCCTTCCGAGCACCCGCAGTCGCCGCATCAGGCGGCCCGATGTTCAGGCCCTCACGCCGGGCTGGTGGAACGCCGACGCCGATCCCCGACGGTGAACATCCTCCTCCTCAGCGGCCCGGATCTCCTGATCAGCCGCCCCCCGCAGCCGGAGTCCGCAGCTCCCGAGTCCGCAGCTCCCGAGTCCGCAGCTCCCGAGTCCGCAGGCCGAGCCGGGCGGAGTCGCAGGACCCCGCGTTGTTGATCAGCGCCGCCCGCGTTGGGAGCTCCGCAAACCACAGCTGTTCCTGAACCTGGTGGTGTGGGACTTCAAGCTTCGACGGTAGCAGTGAGATGAGCGTATGGGCCAAATGGTGATGATCCTTGATGATAGATTGTAGTGTGGGAGGGAACCGTAGCTCCTGGAGAATACCCACGCAGGTCACGGGGAGAACGTACAAACTCCCTACAGACAGCATCCGTAGTCAGGATCGAACCCGGGTCTCTGGCGCTCTGAGGCAGGTACTCTACCGCTGCGCCACCGTGCCATTCTTGAATTGACATACGCAACTTTTAAACAAAGCATAAAGTGCTGGAGGCTTCCTGTGGGTCATGTGGTCTCTGTGGAGGGAATGGACAGACAACATTTCAGATCCAAACTTCAGACTACCTCCTTCTCCTGACTATCCCTGTCAGCCTAGCCTCTCTGGACCCTTCCATTTCCAACTACCACCCAGTCACGACAAGGGGCTTCCAAATGCCATCTGTCCATTTCCTCCACAGATGCTGCCTGACCCGCTGAGTTCTTCCAGTACTTTGTGTTTTGCTCAAGATTCCAACATCAGCAATTCATTGTGTCCACATGTTATTGCACAACCTAATCCAACCTCAGCCAATGTACTCCAAGGACCACCTTTGCACTACCATGGACTTTTAAAAAAATTTGAAAGAATATTGTTAAGCTGGAAAGAGTGCAGAAAAGATTTACAAGGATGCTGCCAGGGCTCGAAGGCCTGCGCTATAGGGAGAGGTTGAGCAGCCTCGGATATTACTCCTTGGAGCGAGGGAGGATGAAGGGTAACCTTATGGAAACAAGGTCATGAGAAGAATAGATTGGATAAATGCACAGTCTTTTACCCAGAGTGGGTGAATCGAGAATCAGAGGACAAAGGTTTGTGAGGAGGAAAGATTTAATAGTTTAGTTTAGGGATAGTTGCCCCTGAGGGGCAACGTTTTCACACAAAGCGAGGTCAAGGTATAGATATCTGGAGGAGATAGTTGGGCATGTTGATCAGTGTGGGCAAGTTGGGCCGAAGGGCCTGTTTCCACTCTGTATGACCCAATGACTTTAATTATATTTTTGCGCTCATGTGTTGTCTTGTTTTGTCTACTTCCTTTCAGGACTTCATGTGTAATTTATGTATAATTTGTTAGTTGTGTGCTGTGTGTTTCTCTGTGTCTGTAATGCTGCTGCAAGCATGATTCTCATTGTCCCAGTACAACGCTGTACTCATACCTATGGCAATAAACTAGAACTTGAACTACATCAGCGGAATACAAACCAGATTCAGATGATGTTGCATGTTAAGCTGCAATTATGCAAATATTGCAGCAATTTACCATCAAAGAGTCATACAGCATGGAAACAGGCCATTTGCCCACACCGATCAATATGCCCCATCCACACTTGTCCCATCTGCTTGTCTTTGCCCCATATCTCTCTAAACCTATACTATCCATATACCTGTCTAAATGTTTCTTAAACATTGCAATAGTACCTGCCTCAACTACCTCCTCTGGCACCTCGTTCCATACATCCACCACCCTTTGTGTAAAAAAAAGTCGGCCTTCAGGTTCCGATTAACTCTTTCCTCCACCATAAACCTGGGTCTTCTTCTCCTCCATTCCTAGGGGTGACAACTTTTTCACTCCCAAATAAGGGGCAAAGGGTCAAAATAAGGGACAAACTTATTGGGGTGACAGAGGAACTGAAGGAAATCCACATTAGGCAGGAAATGGTGTTGGATAGACTGATGGCACTGTAGGCTGATAAATCCCCAGGGCCTGATGGTCTGCATCCCCAGGTACTTAAGGAAGTGGCTCTAGAAATTGTGGATGCATTGGTGATCATTTTCCAATGTTCTCTAGATTCAGGATCAGTTCCTGTGGATTGGAGGGTAGCTAATGTTATCCCACTTTTTAAGAAAGGCGGGAGAAAGAAAACAGGGAATTATAGACCAGTTAGCCTGACATCGGTGGTGGGGAGGATGCTGGAGTTCCCAATGTTGGGGGAGTCCAGAACCAGGGGCCACAGTTTAACAATAAGGGTAAGGAATTTAGAACTGAGATGAGGAAACACTTTTTCACACAGAGTTGTGAGTCCGTGGAATTCTCTGCCTCAGAGGGCGGTGGAGGCCGGTTCTCTGGATACTTTCAAGAGAGAGCGAGATAGGGCTCTTGAAGATAGTGGAGTCAGGGGATATGGGGAGAAGGCAGGAACGGGGTACTGATTGTGGATGATCAACCATGATCACATTGAATGGCGGTGCTGGCTTGAAGGGACAAATGGCCTACTCCTGCACCTATTGTCTATTGTCTATTGTCTATTATAACTCCCAACGGCAATTCGTTGACCACTCGGCCGTGGCTGGGTGAATGATGAGTTTGCCCGGGTGCTGGACTGCACACAAAGCCCGGCCGGCGGGCCAGCTGAGGAGTTTTGGTCGGACGCCCCATCCGGCGCCCCATCCAACTCATGAACCGATGATCGGCCGTGGGCAGGAGGGGCGGTGGTGTCGGCGGTGAGCGAAGGTCGGAAGTTCGGACAGCTGGCCAGGCTGCCGACCGACGGGGCCACGGGCGAAGCGCTGTGCTGCTGCACTCCATGGGCTGCACTACATCGGGACGGGTGAGGTGGGGCCGGACGTGGCGCTCTGACCCGACAGTTCCCTCGACCCGAGTAGTAGCAGTCAAATACGGGACAAGGGCGGTCCCATATGGGACAAAGCAATTTAGCCCAATATACGGGATGTCCCGGTTAATATGTCCCGGCAACCCTATCCATTCGCCTCAGGCACTCGAATCCTGGCAACATCCTTGTAATAGATCAAGGTCAACAAAGAGAATTTTCAAGGTCAAGGTGGAAATGCCAAAGACATTTTTAGTTTAGTTTAGTTTAGTTTAGTTCAAACTCCCAATTTTCACTCAATTTACAGATGCAGCATGGAAACAGGCCCTTCGGCCCACTGAGCCCATGCCGACCATCGATCGCCCGTTCACACTAGTTATATGTTATCCCACTTTCTCATCCACTCCTTTCACACTAGGAACAATCTACAAGTTATAGAAGTCAATGAACCTACAAAACCGCTCGACTCTGGGATGCGGGGGAATCCAGAGCACCCGGAGAAAACGCACACGCTTACAGGGAGAACATGCAAACTCCACACACAGGCAACACCCATGGTCAGGGTCGAACCAGCTGTGCCACTGTGCTGCCCATAGCTTTAAGGTGTGAGGGATAAAGTTTAAAGGAGATGTGCAGAGCAGGGTTTTTTTTTAACACAGTTGGTTGTGTCCTTGCCTTGAACTCCCAGCCAGGGGTGGTGGTGGAGGCAGATATAATAGTGGTGTTTAAGAGGCTTTTAGACAGGCACGTGGATGTGGAGGGACACGGATAGCGTGCAGAGGAGATTAGTTTAAATTGGTTCTGACAGCCTCTCCTCTATCTGTAACGGCTAATACAATTTACAGGTGCTGAATATATTCTCTATAATTCTGGCCCTCATCCCCACTGTATGTTTGCCTGGCCTTTTGCTGCAGTGTTTGTGGGGCTGTCCCACACAAGCATGGGCCGGCGGGGCGATCACCTTTAGCCGGGGGGATGTGCGCTTTGTCGGGGCCGGGGATGAGGATGTATATGGACTGACCCTGTCCCTGAGCCGTCAGTCGCCTCCCCTCCCTCCCTCCCTCCCTCCCTCGCTAGCTAGCTCGCTAGCTGAGCGCTGGCGTCGGGCTCCAAGCCCGGCCAGCGCATTGAGAGAAGCAAGCAAGCAAGCAAGGAGATCTTTGCAGCGCTGCGACAGTCACAAGGCAGCAGGTAAACCCAGCCTTTGAACTGCATTTTCATTTGCAGACATTTTGTTTGTGGTGTGGGATGTGGGAGCAAGTGACATTGTAATCACTGCGGCGAGGAGTGACTTGGAAAAGCCTTTAATGTGTCAGCCTCTATTTAAATTGTGGAGTAAATCTTCCCAATGCGTTCAGTAATATACCTTGCTACTGACCTATACCGCCCCAGCGTTGAAATTGTATAATATTTAATGTTGGTGAATCTATATCAAGGTTCTTGCTTCAGATTATCTTAATGCAGACAATTCAGACACTGCACTGTTTGGTGTTTAGATTTGAATGCCGATTGTGAAGTGATATTCAGGCGATGCTATCGCTGTCTGCGATTAGCGCGGGGGGAAATTCAGGGGGTTTCTGCGATGGGGTGAGATCTGTGATGAGGGAATGAATTCCCATCTCCTGCGGGCTCCTTGTCCAGCATTCCGCTAATCGCTCCGGTCCTCTGCCTCCGCCAACATTGGTGGCAGCCAACAACATGCAGATGTGAACCATGCTGTAGATGGGTGAATGGGTGAGGGGGGGTAGACCTCCCCTTGCCCCTGGGGAGCAGTGTTGCCCAGTTCACCAGTTGCCACACGCTCCCAGCTGTGCCTTGCAAGAAATTATCCCTCGTTTGCAAAAAAAAATAGCACTGACATGTAAAAAAGAAAATGTGTCTGCAGAATTGTAAAGGAATGGTGAAGGTAGACACAAAATGCTGGCGTCACTCAGCGGGACAGGCAGCATCTCTGGAGAGAAGGAATGGGTGACGTTTCGGGTCAGATCCTCACTGAGTGGTGTATTAATTTCATGAAAGATACACACAAAGTGCTGGAGTAGCTCAGTGGGTCAGGCCACATCTCTGGAGAAAAAGGACAGGCTGTGCTTCGGGTCGGGATCCTTCTCCACACTGTCCATGATTAATTTCATGGCTCAAGAAGATATGGATGAGTAGGCAAGGACCAGCTGATTAGCACAAGTGTCAGGGGTTATGGGCAGAAGGCAGGAGAATGGCATTGAGAGAGAAAGATATTGATCAGCCATGGTTGAATGGCGGAGCAGACCCAATGGGCCAAATGGCCTAATTCTGCTCCTATCACTTATGAATTTATGAACACGTGAATATAATTTACGAATTCTAAGCTCAAAAGAAAGTGGATTTGACAAATCCAACAGTGAGATTCACCCCCCCCCCATCTCTTTTTTTTTAAATTAAAAAATGTATTCAGTTATTAAAAATAATATTTACAATACAATAAAACAAAACTGAACCCGCCACCCTAATACAAGACAAACAAATATACTAAATACACTACTATACAACTAAGGTACACAAAATTGCTGGAGAAACTCAGCAGGTGCAGCAGCATCTATGGAGCGAAGGAAATAGCCGACGTTTCGGTCCGAAACCCTTCTTCAGACTGACACACCGAACGGTCTGTCCTCAGCAGAGGTCTTACCTTTGTCCTCCTCCGTCCCCATCTCAATGAGTTCCGCGCCCACCATGACTTCGAGCGCTTCTACCGTCGCCTCCGCATCACAGCGCACTTCCATGGGAAGGAGTCCTCGCCCCCCACTGATGACCCTTTTTCCCGTCTCCAACGCACCCCCTCCTCATGGAACCCCCCTTGCAAAGTCCCGGCTCTGGAACTCTTTATCCAGAACTGCCGCTGCGACGTCTACTGCCTCAACTTCTCCACTCCCTTGTCTCACTCTAATCTTTCCCCCTCTGAATGCACTGCCATTGAATCACTCCACAAAAACCCAGATTGGGTCATCAAACCAGCCTAACAACCTCCTCTCTTACTATACAACTATGTTACTCTCTCTTTTAGAGAGAGTTAGATAGAGCTCTAGGGGCAAGTGGAATCAAGGGATATGGGGAGAAGGCAGGCACGGGTTATTGATTGTGGACGATCAGCCATGATCGCAATGAATGGCGGTGCTGGCTCGAAAAGCCGAATGGCCTCCTGCACCTATTTTCTATGTTTCTATGTTACAATCCTTGTCAAGGATGCATTCAACTCCATTCTTATTCTTCTTCCATATGGCGTGCACAGCCTAAAATTGCAGGGCAACTTGTTCTATTTGATCTCATTTGTTTGTGCATGCCAGGTTAATTGCATTCGTCGAAACAGGGCAGACCACGTGAAGGTTGCAACCTCCCACCCCATTCAACCCCCCACACCACCCCATCTCTTTGGGGAGAGTTTGGGGAACTGCCCTGTGTTACTGTGAGAGGTTATGCTTTGGATATTTGGACACCTTCCCCGTGTTTAAGGTTGAGGTTTATTCTTGTCCTGTGTACACAGGCACAGTGAAAAGTTGTATCCTGCAACAAATGTTCGAGCCTTCATCCAGTATCTGTACACTGTGGACGGCTTGATTGTAATCATGTATAGTATTTTCTTTGACTGGATAGCATGCAACAAAATAGGCTGTTCGCTATACCTCGGTGCATGTGACAATACTAAACCAAACAAAAGAATGGTCTGTTTTGCATGCTATCCACACAGATCAGATAATACCACACATCGACGCAATCCAGTTGACCTCAAGTACAATAGGTAGAGCAATGGAAAAGATGAAGAGTGCAGAATATAGTTCTCAGCACTGTAGCGCATCAGTTCCACAGACAAAGTCCAATGTCTGCAATGGGTTAGAGGTGAATCGGTCAGTACCCTAACTAGTGTTGACAAAGCAAATTAATATTTGATTAGCAGACACACATTGCCCTGCTATGCCAAGTATAATATTTGCAGGGACAAAGTCCTCGATAAAGTCCTTACAACAAGAGCAAAGAGGTCCTTCTGCAGTTGTACAGAGCCCTAGTGAGACTACACCTGGAATATTGCATGCAGTTTTGATCCCCTAATTTGAGGAAGGACATTTTTGCTATTGAGGGAGTGCAGAGTAGGTTTACAAGATTAATTCCCGGGATGGCGGGGCTGTCATATGCTGAGAGCATGGAGCAGCTGGGGTTGTACACTCTGGAGTTTAGAAGGATGAGAGGATATCTCATTGAAACATATAAGATTGTTAAGGGTTTGAACATGCTAGAGGCAGGAAACATGTTCCCGATGTTGGGGGAGTACAGAACCAGGGGCCACAGTTTAAGAATAAGGAGTAAGCCATTTAGAACGGAGACGAGGAAACACTTTTTCCTCACAGAGAGTGGTGAGTCTGTGGAATTCTCTGTCTCAGAGGGCGGTGGAGGCTGGTTCTCTGGATGCTTTCAAGAGAGAGCTAGATAGGGCTCTTAAAAATAGCAGAGTCAGGGGATATGGGGAGAAGGCAGGAACGGGGTACTGATTGGGGTTGATCAGCCATAATCACATTGAATGGTGGTGCTGGCTCAAAGGGCCGAATGGCCTACTCCTGCAGCTATTGTCTATTGTCTATTGATATCAAGAGTTGATGGATACCATCCTCATCTTCGGACACCCTGTGCGTAGGGGAGAGGGTAGGGCCGAAGATGCCCTGGTTGGGTTGGTCCTGGGCCTGGCCAAGCTGGCCATCTGCGAGTCACGGCGCCCGAGCCGGCTGCCTGCCCCTTTTCCGGGGTTACGTCCGCGCCCAAGTGGGACTACGCGCTGTCCACGGGCGCCCTGAGACTGTTGGACCGTCGGGGGGTGTGGAATGGATCAGTAAAGATGGAGAAATAATAATTTGAGAATATTTGTTTTGCTTGTTTTGCCATGGTGTGTTTGTTTGTTTTAATTTGAATTGTAAATGGCATTTTTGTAAATCATTGATTCAAATTATTTAATTTAGTAAAAATAAAATTAAAAAGAATTGATGGTGATAAGCTCTGTTCACGAATGAGAAAGAGTGTACATGGTGACAGGAATTAATTTTTCGTTCACTAAACTTTCTTATATCAAGTTTAAATCTACTGTAAAAAAAAAGGCAGCTGCTGTGAATCCCACATTACTGAAAGTTGCAGGGAATAAAAAGTTTTATTTATTCTGTTTTGGGAATGATTGGAAGCACTAGCAGTTATTGCCCCAGTCCTGACTGATCTCCAGAAGGGTTTCAAGTGAGGAGCCACCTTGAACGGGTGGAGTGATTCAAACATGGGATGCAGAACAGTATAGCACAGGAACAGGCCCTTCAGTCCACAATATCCTTGCCAAACACAATGCCAAGTTAGACTAATCTCTTCTGCCTACAAGTAATCCATATCTCTCCGTTCCCTGCATATCCATGAGCTTAACTAAAAGCATCTTAAACACCAATATCATATCTGCCTCCGCCACCCCCAGCAGCACGTTCCAGGTCTAATAGCCCTGTCCCATGTTATGAGTTCATTCAAGAGCTCTCCCGATTTAAAAAAAAAATCAAACTCGTAGAATGTACGTAGAATGTACGTAGCGGGTACGTCGGAGCTCGGGGATATCTCTTAGCGGCTCGTAACGTTAACGGCAGGTACTCGGGAAACGCGGTAAGCTTGGGAAGACTCATGAAGATTTTTCAACATATTGAAAAATGTCCACGAGAGCTCCGAGTACCGACGAGCGGCCAAATCTCCGAGTTCGAATCAGGGCAAACTCGGGGAGAACTCTTGAATGAACTTGTACAGTGGGACAGGGCTGTAACTATCCTCTGTGAAAACCAACGACTTATCCCACACATCTGCTTTAAACATTGCCCTTCTCGTCTCAAAGCTCGGCCCAGCGGTAGAGTTGCTGCCTTGCAGTGCCAGGGAGCCGGGTTCTTTCTTTACCACGGTGCTGTCTGTAGAGAGTTTGCACGTTCTCCCCGTGACCTGCGTGGGTTTTCCCGGGCGTATCGGTTTCCTCCCACACACTCCAAAGACGTACAGGTTTGGAGTTTAATTGGCCGGGGTAAAAACTGTACATTGTCCCGAGTGTGCAAGATGGTGCTAGTGTATATGGTGACCGTTGGTCAGCGTGTACTCGCTAGGCCGAAGGCCTGTTTCTGTGCTGTATCTCTAAAGTCTAGTCTTTGACATTTTTACCCTGCTAGAAATTAAAATTTGAGTATTTACCTGTATATATCCCTCATAATTTTATATACTTCTGTCGGGTCTCTCTTCAGCCTCTGATGTTCCAGAGAAAACATTTCTAATTTTTCCAACCACTCCTCATCACTAACTTCCGGTTAGTCATAAAAACATGGAAAAAGTTATAAGACTATTCGTGGATAAACCCCACAAACTTCTGGCACGCCAACTGAAAAAAAGGGAAAAAGACCAAGCAATTTTAAAGATTAAATCAGATAGAGGGGAATTATTAACACTACCCAATGATATCAATAAAAGATTTGCTCAAAACGCTAACAGACACATAATAAGGTTTCAGAGTTCCTGGACAATTGTAATCTTCCTAAACTAGAATTGAAGGAACAAGAGGAACTGGGAGCACAAATTACATCTAAGGAAATAGAAGACACAATAAGCACACTAAAAAATGGAAAAAACACCAGGACCAGACGGATTCAGTAATGAATTTTATAAAAGTTTTTACGACATAGTTACACCACGTTTACAGAAAATGTATACATATGCTTTTAAAGAACAAATCCTACCTGAAACATTAGCAGAATCAACGATTACATTAATACTTAAAAAAGATAAAGACATAGAAGAACCAGGCTCATACAGAGCTATTGCATTGTTAAATACGGATCAAAAAATATTAGCGAAAACACTAGCTAGAAGACTAAGTAAATATGTTAGTAAATTAATAAACGAGGATCAAACGGGATTTATACCCAAGAGACACTCATTTAATAACCTGAGACGTCTGCTTAACATAATGCATTCACACAAACCTCAAGAACAAGAGTTATCAATCATTTCATTGGACGCAGAAAAAGCATTTGATCAAGTAGAATGGGATTATATGATTAAAATATTGCAAAAATTTCAAATGGGAGAGAACTTCATCGCATGGATAAAATTATTATATAACAAACCTACGGCTAGAATATTAACTAATAATATACTATCTACGAAATTCTAATTATCAAGGGGCAATAGACAAGGATGTTCATTATCACCGCTGTTATTTGCTCTGGTAATTAAACCATTAGCCGAAAGAATCAGAACACACCCGGATATTTACGGTGATAATACAAAATACTCAAATAACATAATATCTTTATATGCAGACGATGTACTACTGTACATCACAAAACCCCAAATTAGTATACCAAACATACTAAATCTAATTGAGGACTTTGGATCTTTCTCAGGATACAGAATAAATTGGAACAAAAGTGAAATTATGTCGATAAAACCGAAAGACTCAACACATCTCTTAAAATTCCCCTTTAAAATAGCCACAGAAAAATTTAAATATTTGGGAATTGAAATTACTAGAAACTATCATGCTATGTTTAATGCCAATTATAGTCCCTTACTTAAGAAACTAAATACTCTAATCAAATTCTGGAAAACGCTCCCAATGTCTTTAATAGGTCGAATAAATGCTATAAAAATGATCTTTCTACCACAAATCCTATATCTATTTCAATCAATCCCTATATATCTTCCAAAAAAGTTTTTCAAAAAACTGGACTCAGACATTACAAATTTTATATGGGACTATAAATCCCACAGAATACAAAGAGCATACCTAAGTAAACCCAAAGAGCTGGGTGGTCTAGCGCTCCCTAACTTTGTGTACTATAATTGGGCAGTAAATATTAGAAATATGATTCACCTGCTGGACAACTCTACCCAGCAGGTGGACTGGATTGTAATGGAGAGAGAGGACTGCTCTCCGTGCAATATAGGAGCGACTCTCCTCTCACCAATGAATCTGAATAACAAAAATTACAATAAAAATCCAATTATACATAGCACAATTAGAACTTGGAAAAAAATAAAACAGAATGTAAAGTTAAGAAATCTATCTCTTTTATCGCCAATAATCAATAATCCGTTGTTTAATCCTTCTACTATAGATAAATCATTTACACAATGGGAAAGAATAGGAATCAAAACGTTTGGAGACTTGTATGAATTTCAAAATTTTTATCATTTCAACAATTACAACTAAAATATAATTTGAGAAATAATCAATATTTTAAATATCTTCGAATGTGTGACTATCTGAAAAAATACACAAAAGACTATCATAACATGCCTCCAGAATTACTGGACGAAGCAATGAAGACAAAGGCTGAATCAGCAAACCTAATATCATACTTATATAACACTATTTTAAATATAGAAATACCTACTACTGATGGTATTAGAAGAGACTGGGAACAAGAACTAGCTATAAAAATTTCAAAAGAGAGCAGGGATAAACACTTACTATATGTGCATAAATGCTCGATCAACGTAAGACGTACTCTAATTCAATTCAAAACATTACTATTCAAAAACCAAAATAAATAAGCTTTTCCCTAACGTCTCACCCATTTGTGATAAATGTCAGTCTCAAGAAGCTACCATAGCGCACTCTTTTGTTTTTTGTATAAAAATCCCCAAATTCTGGAACTAAATATTTGAAATTTTCACAAAGTTATTTAAAATAAAACTGATACCAAAAGCAGAATGGATTATTTTTGGAATAACGGAAGGTAGCCCTGAACTAAACGTGTTTCAAAATAATTTATTTAATGATGGGCTAATAACGGGAAAAAAGCTTATACTCAAATTCTGGAAAAACGCCCCTATACCAACAATAAAAATGTGGATTTCAAACATGTTCGAAACATTACACCTGGAAGATATGAGACTCCTCCTCGCAGGCAAAGCAGACCACTTCCAAAAGACGTGGTCTGCATTTATGAGCTTACTAGAAGCATAAGGTGCAGCAGTAATTTAAAAAATAAATGGTGCCAGGATCTGGTAACGGGGAGATGAAAAATATGGTTGGTATATCCCTTTTTGCGGAGTTTTTATAATAGAGCGATTGTTTTTCTTTCTTTCTTTTCTAGGGTCTATTTCTTAACTTTCTTCTCTAACTCTCTCTCTAATGGGCTCTCTTTTTCCAACACTTTCCTGCACTTTCACGACTCTTTCTCACTTTCCTTACTTCTTTTATTTCTATCTTTCTTAAAAAAATAAAAAAAATAAAAATAAACAGAATAAATAAATAAGTAAATAAATAAATAAAGAGATGGAAAATAGATGCAGGTGTAAGCTATTCGGCCCTTAGAGCATGCACCGCCATTCAATATGATCATGGCTGATTATCCACAATCAGTAAACCGTTCCTGCCTTCTCCTCATATCCCTCAATTCTGTTAGCCCTAAGAGCTATATCCAACTCTCTTGAAAACATCCAGTGAATTGGCCTCCACTGCCTTCTGTGGCAGAGAATTCCACAGATTCACAACTCTCTGGGTGAAAACGTTTTTCCTCATCTCAATCCTAAATGGTCCTACCCCTTATTCTTAAATTGGGACCCTTTAGTTCTGGACTCCCCCAACATCGGGAAAATGTTCCTGCTTCTAGCCTGTCCAATCCCTTAATAATTTTTATATGTTTCTATAAGATCTCATTCTTCTAAATTCCAGTGAATATAAGCCCAGTCGATCCACTCTTTCGTCATATGTCAGTCCCGCCATCCCGGAAGTTAACCTGGTGAACCTACGCTGCACTCACTCAATAGCAAGAATGTCCCTCCTCGAACTAGGAGACCAAAACTACACACAATACTACAGGTGTGGTCTCTCCAGGGCCCTGTTATGGTACAGGAATGGTGAATATATTTCAAAGACTCGGCGGTGTGCATCCAAATGGAACCTGCAGGTGGTGGTGTACCCGTTTGCCCACCTTCCCACTGGTGGTTTGGGGGGGAAGAAAGACCAAGGATTGCGGGTGCTGTAACTCGGAACAAAAGCCATCAAGAGTCTCCAATCTGCCTCCACAGATGCTGCTTGTTTTTCTCAGTTCCTCCAGCAGTTCGTCAGAAAAGAGTTGACTGGCACCAGCAGCATAGTTTGTCGATGTTGCAAACATTAATCACTGTCGGGTTTAGTTTGGAGATACAGGATGGAAACGAGCCCTTCGGCCCACCGAGTCCACGTCGGCCATCGATCACCCGTTCGCACTAGTTCTGCGATCCCCCACTTTCTCATCCACACTCCCTACACACCAGGGGCTATTTACAGGGGGCAATTAACCTACAAACCCGTGTGTATTTGTGATGTTGATGGAATCCGGAGCACCAGGAGGAAACCCAGGGAGAACATGCAAACTCCGTACAGACAGCAGCCGTAGTCAGGGTTGAAGCCGGGTCTCCGGCACTGTGAGGTAGCAACTCTACTGCTGCGCCCCAGTGGTTCTCTGGAGGAAAGGATCATGTAAGAAGATGGATAGGCAGAGGTGAGTGGGCCTTTGTGTCTCCGATGGTCTCACACTTATTGCATGTTGTTCGAGCTTCAGCCATCCAGGCAAATGGAGAGTATTCCATAACATTGTGGGAGGCACGGTGGCGCAGTGGTAGAGTTGCTGCCTTATGGCCCTGTCCCATGGTACGAGTTCATTCCAAGAGCTCTCCCGAGTTTGCCCTGATTCGAACTCGGAGATTTACGGTAATGGCCACTTGTCGGTACTCGGGGCTCTCGTGGACATTTTTCAACATGTTGAAAAATCTTCCGGAATCTTCCCGAGCTTACCTGCCATTAGCGAGTATTCCCGAGTACCTGCTGTTAGCGTTACAAGGCGCTAAGAGACGTCCCCGAGCTCCGACGTACCCGCTACGTTCATTCTCCGTGCTTACCCCGAGTTTGATTTTTTTTTAAACTCGGGAGAGCTCTTGGAATGAACTCGTACCGTGGAACAGGGCCATAACAGCGCTTACAGTGCCGAAGTCCTGGGTTCGATCCCGACTACGGGTACGAGTTTGTATTTTCTCCCCGTGACCTGCGTGTGTTTTCTCCAGGATCTTCAGTTTCCTCCCACACTCTAAAGACGTACAGGTTTGTAGGTTAATTGGCCTGGTATAAGTGTAAATTGTCCCTAGTGTGTGTAGGGTAGTGTTAGTGTGCGGGGATCGCTGGTCGGTGCAGACTTGGTGGACCTGTTCCCACGCTGTATCTCCAAAGTAGACCAAAGTAAAAAACACAACATTGCAGCTCCTTGTAAAATTTCATCAGTCCCAATCTATCAGATGCAGTCTCTTATTATCAGCCTCTCTGTTCAACACTGGTTTGAGTCATCTGAAGATGTTGATATTGTACTCTGCATCAAGATTTGATCTGCCTGTACACTGATGGATAAAGCACATGTTCCGATGCAGACCACTGGGATACACCACAGTCTACCATTCTCAATCTGCGACCATCGCAACAGTCTGGTGAAACTTTAGTTCATCTCTCTTCCCATCACCTTCCCAGGCAAAATACAAAACAACAGAATGTATCATGGTTAGAGGCGGCCCAGAGTAGGTGATTTGAGGAGCAGAGGACATAGGTTTAAGTTGAAGGGGAAAAGATTCACTAGGAATCTGAGGGGTAGCTTTTTCACACAAAGGGTGGTGGGTGTATGGAACAAACTGTTGGAGGATGTAGGTGAGACAGAGACTATCCCAACATTTAAGAAACAGTGAGACAGGTACATGGATAGGTCAGGTAAGGAAGGATATGGGCCAAATGCAGGTAAGGTGGGACATAGAAACATAGAAACATAGAAATTAGGTGCAGGAGTAGGCCATTCGGCCCTTCGAGCCTGCACCGCCATTCAATATGATCATGGCTGATCATCCAACTCAGTATCCCGTACCTGCCTTCTCTCCATACCCTCTGATCCCCTTAGCCACAAGGGCCACATTTAACTCCCTCTTAAATATAGCCAATGAACTGGCCTCGACTACCCTCTGCGGCAGAGAGTTCCAGAGATTCCCCACTCTGTGAAAAATGTTCTTCTCATCTCGGTTTTAAAGGATTCCCCCCTTATCCTTAAGCTGTAACCCCTTGTCCTGGACTTCCCCAACATCAGGAGCAATCTTCCTGCATCTAGCCTGTCCAACCCCTTAAGAATTTTGTAAGTTTCTATAAGATCCCCTCTCAATCTCCTAAATTCTAGGGATGAGTGTAGCTGGGACATGTTGGCCAGTGTAGGCAAATTGGGCTGAGCGGCCTGTTTCCACACTGTATCACTCTATGACTATAACTGTAAAGGCTAGATCTCCTTGCAGTTCTCTGTATTCTGAGGAAGGATGTGCTGGCACCGGAGAGGGTCCAGAGAAGGTTAATGAGAATGATCCTGGGGGTGATTAGGTTAACATATGGTGAGCGTTTGACGGCACTGGGCCTATACTCGCTGGAGTTTAGAAGGGTGAGGGGGAACCTTATTGAAACTTAGTGAATTGTGAAAGGCTGGGATAGAGTGGATGTGGAGAGGATGTTCCCACTAGTGGGAGAGTCGAGGACCAGAAGGTACTGCCTCAGAATAAAAGGACGTACATTTAGAATGGAGATGAGGAGGGGTTTCTTTAGTCAGAGGGTGGTGAATCTGTGGAATTCATTGCCACAGACGGCAGCAGCAGTCAAGTCATTGGGTATTTTTAAAGCAGGGATTGATGGGGTCTTGATCAGTAAGTGAATCAAAGGCTACGGGTTGAAGGCAGGAGAATGGAGTTATAGTTACAGTGGTGCATTGATAGAGTTGTTGCCTTGCAGCGCTAGAGATCCGGGTTCAATCCTGACTACGGGTGCTGTTGGTACGGAGTCTGTACGTTCCCCCCGTGACAATGTGGGTTTTCTCCGGGTGCTCTGGTTTCTTCCCACACTCTAAAGAGCTAAAGGTTTGTAGGTTAATTGGCTTGGTAAAATTGTAAATTGTCCCTAGTGTGTGTGTAGGGTAGTGTAAGTGTGCGGGGTCGCTGGTCGGCATGGACTTGGAGGGCCAAAGGGCTTGTTTCCCCGCTGTATCTCTAAACCAAACTAAACTAGACGACAAAAGTGCATCTTTGTTCCACTTCCTATCAAAAAATGCATCTCGCTCATGGAAACCTCATTGGTCCCAGCACTTGGATCCAACAAGAGCAAAGCATTGTAGTTCATGGTCACATTCGCAAAGATTTACAAGGATGTTGTCAGGGCTTGAGGGCCTGAGCTACAGGGAGAGGTTGGGCTGGCTGGTACTTTATTCTTTGGAGAGCGGGAGGATATGGGGTGATCTTACAGAGGTGTATAGAAGGGGAAGTAATTAATATGAGGGGGAATAGATAGGGTGACATAGATAGATAGATAGATAGACAGACAGACAGACAGACAGACAGACAGACAGACAGACAGACAGACAGACAGACAGACAGACAGACAGACAGACAGACAGACTTCAAGATCCAGAGTAGGGGAATCAAGAACCAGACAACATAGGTTGAAGGTGAGAGGGGAAAGATTTAATAGGACCTGAGTGCCAACTTTTTCCACACAGTGGGTATATGGAACGAGCTGCCAGAGGAGATAGTTAATAGACAATAGACAATAGATGCAGGAGTAGGCCATTTGGCCCTTCGATCCAGCACCGCCATTCAATGTGATCATGGCTGATCATCCCCAATCAGTACCCCGTTCCTGCCTTCTCCCCATATCCCTTGACTCCACTATTTTTAAGAGCCCTATCTAGCTCTCTCTTGAAAGCATCCAGAGAACCTGCCACCACTGCCCTCTCAGGCAGAGAATTCTACTGACTCACAACTCTCTGTGAGAAAAAGTGTTTCCTCGTCTCCGTTCTAAATGGCTTCCTCCTTATTCTTAAATTGTGGCCCCAGGTTCTGGACTCCCCCAACATCGGGAACATGTTTCCCGCCTCTAGCATGTACAAGCCCTTAATAATCTTATGTGTTTCAATGAGATACCCTCTCATCCTTCTAAACTCCAGAGTGTACAAGCCCAGCTGCTCCATTCTCTCAGCATATGACAGTCCCGCCGTCCCGGGAATTAACCTAGTAAACCTACGCTGCACTCCCTCAATAGCAAGAATGTCCTTCCTCAAATTAGAGGACCAAAACTGCACACAATACTCCAGGTGTGGTCTCACTAGGGCTCTGTACAACTGCAGAAGGACCTCTTTGCTCCTATATTCGATTCCTCGTGTTATAAAGGCCAACATGCCATTCGCTTTCTTCACTGTCTGCTGTACCTGCATGCTTTGGGCAGGTACAAAGACAACATAGAAACATAGAAACATAGAAATTAGGTGCAGGAGTAGGCCATTCGGCCCTTCGAGCCTGCACCGCCATTCAATATGATCATGGCTGATCATCCAACTCAGTATCCCGTACCTGCCTTCTCTCCATACCCCCTGATCCCCTTAGCCACAAGGGCCACATCTAACTCCCTCTTAAATAGCCAATGAACTGGCCTCAACTACCCTCTGTGGCAGAGAGTTCCAGAGATTCACCACTCTCTGCGTGAAAAAAGTTCTTCTCATCTCGGTTTTAAAGGATTTCCCCTTTATCCTTTATCCAAGTCATTGGACTGGTACATGGATAGGAAAGTTGTAGTGGGATATGGGCCAAACATGGGCAAATTGGGCTAGTGTAGATGGAGCGTTTTGGGCGGAATGGACGCATTGGGCCGAAGGGCCTGTTTCTGTGCTGTCTGACCCCCTAACCTGTATGTAGAGAAAGTACATCTTGGCCTCAAACTGAACGGCCTGACTCTTAACTATAAGTGTCTTCATGTTTTACCTTAACACATTCTTTTTCCATGTAGGCAACTGTGACTTCAGCCCAGCGTGCTATCAATCTGGAACCTTGTCCAATTATCGTAGTTAAGATTTTGATTGAATGTGCAATGTCTTGCAAACAGTTAATGCATGCAAGATGAAATGATGTTGTATAAATAATCTGGTGGTCTATAGCAATGCAAGGACAGAAAGGCAATAGATCTCGAAGGCACAGATTTATGAGAGTGATTATCATTGTCTAGATGCTTAAAGGTACAGATATAAAAAGATGATTAATAGACAATGGCGATTAGGACTTTAAAGTAAAGCATTTCTCCTAGAACTGACCCCAGGCGAACACAGTAGTCTACCAGTCTACCAGTCTGAAGAAGGGTCTCGACCCAAAAACGTCACCTATTCCATTTCTCCAGAGATGCTGTCTGACCCGCTGAGATGCTCCAGCTTTTTGTGTCTATCTTCTGAATCTGGGTAGAAGATACCAGAAGATGAAATTAGACTTTTATATCATCTCGGTTCCCAACAACTCTGCAAGATGTTAAACTATAGGATGCATCATGGTTCTCTTTATAAGGGAAAAAAATAATGTTCTTAATAACCTCAATAATAGTACCTTTTAGACTTTAGAGATAGTGCGCGGAAACAGGACCTTCGGCCCACAGAGTCCGTGCTGACCAGCGATCATCCCGTGCACCAGCACTATCCTACACACTAGGGGCAATTTTACAACTTACTGCAGGCAATTAACCTAGAAACCTCTATGTTATTGGAGTGCGGGAGGAAACCGATGCACCCGGAGACAACTCACGCGGTCACAGGGGGAACGTGCAAACTCCGTACGGACAGCACTCGTAGTCAGGATCGAACCCGGGACTCTGGCGCTGTGAGGCAGCAACTCTACCGCTGCACCACCCTGCCCGTTCCGAATTGTACCTATTCTAGACATTTCCTCCAACGAGACCCATTAATCATCAATACTGTGAAAAAAAAAATGTTCAATAAATGTATGAAAAATTACCCATGAAGTAAAAATTTAATAACCAATGTGACTTTAAAAGGGAAAGATTGAGTCAGTGAGTTCCCATCGGGGCTGCAGTCAGTTTCACAATATATTTTACTGAGGAACCTATTACCAGAGGCATAGAAGGGCAATTAAGATAAAAGAGATGGGCATTTGGGAAAACATTGAATAAGAGTCTGAAGACAGACTCTGGAACCTTGAGCAAATCACAAAGTGCTGGAGGAACTCAGCGGGTCAAGCAGCATCTGTGGAGGGAATGAACAGGCGACGTTTTGGGTCGGGACCCTTCTTTAGACTGATGGGAATAAGAATCTTAAACCAGCTTAAGAGAAGGAAGCAATTTGTACTTGTCAGTGCCGTTACATTGAGATGGGGGAAGAGTATGAAAGAAAGTGGAGCGGGAAATTTTGCACGCAAGATCATTAAGGGCCTGTCCCACTTGGGCGTCATTTACACAACATCATTTACGCGACATAATTTACGTGTCACGATGCATGCAGGACGCGCGCATGGCGTGCATTACACGCGCGTGGTGTGTGGTGACGTACGCAGTGACGTGCGGTCGTGCGCGGCGCCCCAGGATTTTGGGATGTACAAATGACAGGCTCTTTAGTTTTTGTTGTACAGATGTAAGTAGGACCAAAAATCCCATTACCAAGCCAAGAATGGCCCTGGAAATAAGGGAGATTGCTTCTGTACATTAGTGTGTGTTGCATCAAAAGGACATGAACGAAATCTGGGCTGATAAAGGTTGACTTGTACAAATTTAAAACACATCAGTCTGAAGAAGGATCTCGACCCGCAACGTCACCCATTCCTTCTCTCCAGAGATGCTGCCTGTCCCGCTGGATGACTCCAGCATTTTGTGTCTATCCTCAATGTCAAATACTCCACAGGAAGAAAAACAATTGAGGACAAGGAAATCCATTAGTTTTGTCCGACAGATTTTAGGAGTTTAGGATGAAGAAAAAGACTAGATGTTTCAGTGGACTGTGCACATTAGTAAAATGGATGGGAGGACAGAGACAATTGAATTATATATCAAAACAGAATTTAATCAGAGAAATGCTTCAACTATTTAGTGCTCTGATCATGGCCTGCTTTTAGTACAGTGACCAGTGCTGTACAGCACGATATGCTACGATAGAACTTTATTTATCCCAGGAGGGAAATTAATCTGCCAACAGTCATAGAACACAAGCATAAGATACTGGGTGAGCACTTATCCATCATATAGACATTGTAGTATTTTATACATACAATGTAATATAACTATACAGCACAGGAGCAGGCCCTTCAGCCCATAATATTCATGATCAGTACGGGTGTCAGGGGTTATGGGGAGAAGGCCGGAGATTGGGGTTGAGAGGGAAATACAGATTAGCCATGATTGAATGGCGGCATAGAGTGTGTGTGTGTGTGTGTGTGTATGAGTATGTGTGTGTGAGTGTGAGTGTGTGTGTGTGTGTGTGTGTGTGTGTGTGTGTGTGTGTGTGTGTGTGTGTGTGTGTGTGTGTGTGTGTGTGTGTGTGTGTGTGTGTGTGTGTGTGTGTGTGTGTGTGTGTGTGTGTGTGTGTGTGTGTGTGTGTGTGTGTGTGTGTGTGTGTGTGTGTGTGTGTGTGTGTGTGTGTGTGTGTGTGTGTGTGTGTGTGTGTGTGTGTGTGTGTGTGTGTGTGTGTGTGTGTGTGTGTGTGTGTGAGAGTGTGTGTGTGTGTGTGTGTGTGTGTGTGTGAGTGTGTGTGTGTGAGTGTGTGTGTGTGTGTGTGTGTGTGTGTGAGTGTGAGTGTGTGTGAGAGTGTGTGTGTGTGTGTGTGTATGTGTATGTGTGTGTGAGTGTGTGTGTGTGTGTGAGTGTGTGTGTGTGTGTGTGTGTGTGTGTGTGTGTGTGTGTGTGTGTGTGTGTGTGTGTGTGTGTGTGTGTGTGTGTGTGTGTGTGAGTGTGTGTGTGTGTGTGTGTGTGTGTGTGTGTGTGTGTGTGTGTGTGGTGTGTGTGTGTGTGTGTGTGTGTGTGTGTGTGTGTGTGAGTGTGTGTGTGTGTGTGTGTGTGTGTGTGTGTGTGTGTGTGTGTGTGTGTGAGTGTGTGTGAGAGTGTGTGTGTGTGTGAATGTGTGTGAGAGTGTGTGTGTGAGTGTGTATGTATGTGTGTGTGAGTGTGTGTGTGTGAGTGTGTGTGAGAGTGTGTGTGTGTGTGTGTGTGTGAGAGTGTGTGCGTGTGTGTCAGTGTGTGAGAGTGTATGTGAGAGAGTGTGTGTGTGTGTGTGTGTGTGTGTGAGTGTGTGTGTGTGTGTGTGTGTGTGTGTGTGAGTGTGTGTGTGAGAATGCCAGTGCATGTGCGTGAGAGTGTGTGTGTGTGTGTGTGAGTGCGTGTGAGGGTGAGTGTGTGTGTGTGTTCACCAGAGATGCTGCCTGACCCACTGAGTTACTCCAGCACTCTGTATCTTGATCTAAAATGAAATCTCTTCTCAGTGTGTGACTGTTTCTAACCATGAAGGACATTCACCCATGCATTTTCTCGTACATTCTGATTCATTATAATTAAATAAAGCAGATTTTCTACCAATGACCGGAGCCTTACTAGGGTTGGAGCCAAGCATGCCAAGTGTTTAATTCTCATGTGCGGCTGGCTGGAGCAATACAATTCTTACTTGCTGCAGTTTTACTGGCCCATTAAACACAACAAATAAATGTGCAATAAATTAGTTATTCTGGAAAAACCAGACCAGGATGGATCAAGCTAAAGTATGTCGTGGAACCTTAATGTAAAGTCCATAGTAGTTGTGTGCTTGGGTAGAGTTCTGGTTCGCATTGAGCGGGGTAGTTCAAGAATGCATTTCGTTGTCTCTGTACTGTACACTGACAATGACAAGCCAAATTGAATCTGAATCTCATGTGCTGAACCTGCTGGTCGCAATACAAGGTTACTTGCTGCTAAAATGTTAACACAACAAATAAATGTGCATAAATTATCCATGTTGTAAAACACCAGATGCTGCCTGACCCGCTGAGTTACTCCAGCACTCTGTGAAACATCACCTAAATGTTCTCCAGAGATGCTGCCTGACCCGCTGAGTTACTCCAGCACTCTGTGAAACGTACCTAGCCATGTAGTCCAACAGATGCTGATGACCATTGAGTTATGAAGCACTCTGTTAAACATCATTATCACCTATCCATGTTGTCCACAGATGCTGCCTGACCCGCTGAGTTACTCCAGCACTCTGTGAAACATCATTATCCATGTTCTCCACAGATGTTGCCTGACAGGTGAATTGATCATGGGGAACAAGGACATGGAAGACCTATTGAATAACTACTTTGCTTCTGTCTTCACTAAGGAAGACATAAATAATCTGCCGGAAATAGCAGGGGACCGGGGATCAAATGAGATGGAGGAACTGAGTGAAATCCAGGTTAGTCGGGAAGTGGTGTTAGGTAAATTGAATGGATTAAAGGCCGATAAATCCCCAGGGCCAGATAGGCTGCATCCCAGAGTACTTAAGGAAGTAGCCCCAGAAATAGTGGATGCATTAGGGATAATTTTTCAAAATTCTTTAGATTCTGGAGTAGTTCCTGAGGATTGGAGGGTAGCCAATGTAACCCCACTTTTTAAAAAGGGAGGGAGAGAGAAAACGGGGAATTACAGACCAGTTAGTCTAACATTGGTAGTGGGGAAAATGCTAGAGTCAGTTATTTTTTTTAATAATATTTTTATTAGGCACATATACATATCATAATCAAAACACATTTTGTTTACCAATTATATGTTGTTAATGGATGGGATTCCAGCTATCAAAGTAATAGGGATCCTCATTTATCAATTACATATTAACTCTGCTTCTATTTGTTTATTTTTTTAATAGAAAGAAAGAAGAAAAAAAAATGATAAAAAAGAATAGAATAAATTACCAATAATACAGCTTTGGAGATAGGTTCGTAGATTATAAAACACTATTCATCTAACCCTGGATTCAAGCTTCAGTCAGGCTTCCGTGCTGGACCAATCTACCCTTTCAGAAAATCAATAAATGGAGACCATATTCTAGCAAATAATTCTGGTTTGTCAATTAAGACAAGTCTAGTTTTTTCCAAATGTAAGGTCTCCAACATCTCCATAATCCACATTTTAATTGTGGGGTTTGATGGATTTTTCCAAAATTGTAATATTAATTTTTTCCCAGTTATTATACTGTAATCATGGAAATTTCTTTGGTTTGTTGTAAGTTTTAGGCATTGTTCTGATATTCCTAATATTATTAGTTTAGGGTCGGGATCCAATTGGATATTAACAACTTCAGAAATAATTATTAAAATATCCGTCCAGAGATTTTTGATTGTTATACAATTTACAAAAGTATGAGTTAAATTAGCCTCTGAGTATTGACATTTATCACAGATAGGAGAGATATGTGGGAGAATTCTATTTAATTTTGTTTTAGAGTAATTCAGCCTATGTAGTACTTGAAATTGTATTAAAGAATGTCTGGTATTTAACGAGCATTGATGTATATGTTGTAGACTTTCATCCCAAATATCTTTCATTATAGGTTGATCTAATTCATTTTCCCCATACTTGTCTATATAAATCCGTCGATGGGGCCTCACTTTCTAAAAGATTATTATAAATGTGAGATATTAATTTATCTGTATTAGGATGTTTATTCAAATATTCATCAATGGTCTCTGGATCTCTAGTTCTATAATCTTGTGTATGTGATTTAACATAATCTCTAAATTGTAGATATTTAAAAAAGTTATTCGAGTGTAGTCCATAATTCTGTTGTAACTCCAGAAATGAAAGAAAAATACCTTTCCCATAAAGATGTCCCACCTTTTTAATTCCATAATTTTTCCATTGTATAAAACCTTTATCAAACACAGAGGGTTTAAATGAAGGATTATTTACAATGGGGAGAGAGAGTGATAAATTATCCAATTTTAAAGTCTTTTTTAATTGTTTGCAAGTTCGTATACCACTAGTATATTATAGGATTTTCACTATAGGTTTTTTTTATTCAGTTTTGTGGGAGCTAACAGAATCGAGCCAGTTTCAAAAGGAAACCAATCTTCCTTTTCCATCTTTAGCTGATCCATCCATATCTTCCAGCCAGAAGTTCATATTTTTAATATTAACTGCGCAGAAGTAAAACTAAACAATTGGTAAAGCTAATCCTCCATTCGTCTTGGATTTACATAAATGTTTTTTACTTATTATATGGTTCTTATAATCACAAATAAAACTTGTTACAATAGAATCAACAAAAAAAAATGTTGGAAGATATATCGGGATTGATCGAAAGAGGTACAGTAATTGCGGAAGAAAGATAATTTTTATAGCATTAATTCTACCAAACATTGAGAGGAAGTGTTTTCCAATACTGAATATTCTTATGCAGTTTATTAAGTAAAAGCGGGAAATTTAATTTAAATAAAGAAGTATATTTCTTAGTCACATAAATTCCTAGATATTTAAATTTTTCGTTGACTATTTTAAAGGGGGATTGTTGCAATGTATGTAAGTTGAGTTCCGTTATTGGCATAATTTCACTCTGGAGAACATGGATAGGTGACATTTCACAGAGTGCTGGAGTAACTCAGCGGGTCAGGCAGCATCTGTGGAGAACATGGATAGGTGACGTTTCACAGAGTGCTGGAGTAACTCAGCGGCCAGGCAGCATCTGTGGAGAACATGGATAGGTGACGTTTCACTAAGTGTTGGAGTAACTCAGCGGGTCAGGCAGCATCTGTGGAGAACATGGATAGGTGACATTTCACAGAGTGCTGGAGTAACTCAGCGGGTCAGGCAGCATCTGTGGAGAACATGGATAGGTGATGTTTCACAGAGTACTGGAGTAACTCAGCGGGTCAGGCAGCATCTCTGGAGAACATGGATAGGTAAGAACATTGAGAGGAAGACTGTTCTGACAACAGATTATTGATCCCACTCTGTACACTGACTTATTACCCATTATTCGTTCAACATCGGTGGTGTCGTCAGCAAACTGAAAGATGGCCTCGGAGCTGTGTCTGACTGTGGAGGCCAAGTCGATGAATATTTTTACGTCAGAGATCGATAAATTCTTGATTAGTACGGGTGTCAGCAGTTACGAGGAGAATGCCGGAGAATTGGGGTTGAGAGGGAAAGATAGATCAGCCATGATTGAAGGACGGAGTAGACTTGATGAGCTGAATTCTACTCCTGACACTTATGAACTACAGGGCGATGAGCACAGGGAGTAAAGCAGGGGCTGAGCACACAGCCTGGATGTGCTCCTGTGCTGATATATTAGTGCAGGTTTAGTTTAGTGTAGAGATACAGCTTGGATACAGGTAGTTGGCCCATCGAGTCCACGATGACCATCGATCACTCGCACGCTAGTTCTATCCTCGATACTAGTGATAATTTACCAAAGCTGATTAACCTATAAACCTGCACTGTGGAAATGTGGGAGGAAGCCAGACAGTATCCCATGGGGAGGACGTGCAAACTCCGTACAGACAGTGCCTGTAGCCAGGATCGAACCCATGTCTCTGGCGCTGCGAGGCAGCAACTCTACCGCTGCGCCACAGTGCCGCCAGGTGTTCACAGATGTACCCGGAAATGGCACGGCACATATTAGGATTGGCAAGCCTTCTGGATTTCCTGAATGTTGGAGGAATCTAGGAGAAATCCAAAATTGTTCCACAAGTTCCTTGCTGAAACTTTTGGACAAGTTACTCTTCCCCAATTTGCCGAAAGGCAGGTCACTAAAGGGCCTGTCCCACTTGGGCGTTATTTGCTCATCATTTACGTGTCACGACGCAAGACGCACGCATCGAGACACGCGCGTAACACGCGCTTTGCGTGCATTACGCGCGCATACGCGTGGCGAGACGTGGTGACTTAAGCAGTGACGTGTGGTGAGCGCACGGCGCCCCAGGATTTTGGGATGTTCAAAATCCTAGCGCTCCACCTGCGTGATGCGCAAATGACGCCCAAATAGGACAGGCCCTTAACTGTGCATTTTTTACTGAATTTGCGTTTTGTCATGGGGGATAATCAGAACAGGGTAAAACTGAAGCAAACCTCCAGACACAACAAACTGCAGATACTGCAGTCTTGAGTAAAGCGCAAAGTGCTGACATAACACAGCGGGTCAGGCAGCATCTCCGGAGAAAAACAATGGGTAACTATTCCGGCCCAGGAACCTTTTTCAGACTCTCAAAAGGACACAGCATGTCAGAGTAATGGCCCTTTCCCACTGTACGAGTTCATTTAAGAGCTCTCCCGAGTTTAAAAAAAAATCAAACTCGTAAGCACGTAGAATGAACGTACGTCGGAGCTCGGGACGTCTCTTAGCGGCTCGTAACGCTAACATACTCGGGAAACACGGTAAGCTCATGAAGACTCATGAAGATTGTTCAATATGTTGAAAAATGTCCACGAGAGCCCCGAGCACCTACGAGCGGCCATTACCGTAAATCTCCAAGTTCGATTCAGGGCAAACTCGGAAGAATTCTTTGAATGAACTCGTACAGTGGGACAGGGCTTTAACACAGCGGGTCAGGCAGCATCTCTGGAGAACATGGATAGACAAAGTTTCAGGTCGAGACCCTTCTTCGAAAGTAAACACAGATCAGATCGGAGTGAAAATGTTCTATAGATTTTGGAATGAGTTGGAGAAGAAGATGATAAACTATTGGCAAAGTCTCTTTTTAGATTTAATGAGCAGATAAATGCAATGGATAGGGTTCAGTGGAAAGCAGGAATATGTTTCATGTACCACAAAAATACTTTGGAGACACTGTTATTGTGTTTCATTTCAAGTCATGAAAGTGTTTATCTCCTTTGCAAGTGACAGGCAGAAGCAGCACAACAGTAAAAAAGACAAGACAATATTTCCATTCATACTGCATGAATATATATATATATATTCACAAACCCAGCTGACTCTTGTTCCTTTATTCTCTGGATCGTGAAATCATTGATTTTGACTGTTCAGTTAAAAGCTCTGGTACTATACATTCCGCAGGCACAAGTCATGGACTTCCATTCTAAGTGAGACTGGTCGACACTCCTTCCAGGCAAAGCAATGAACTTCACTCGCAGTTCTCCCGGTGTGGTGGACCTCCAATCACCCTTTCACACTTCAGAAATGAAACGGACATCAAGCAGAGGAAGGGTGCAGAGAAGATTCACGAGGATGTTGCCAGGACTCGAGAGCCTGAGCTGCAGGGAGAGGTTGGGCAGGCTAGAACTTTGTTCCTTAGAGAACACAGAGGTGAGGGGTGATCTTATAGAGATGTGTAAAGTCATGAGGAGAATTGGCAGGTTGGACAAGTGTAGATGAAACATCTTGGTCAGCATGGGCAAGTTGGGGCAAAGGGCTGTATGATTTTGACCCTTTAAGGTGGGAGGGGGAAGATTTAATAGGAATCTGAGGGGCAACTTTATCCATACAGAGGATGGTGGGTGTATGGAACGAGCTGCCAGAGGAGGTCGCGATCCCTTTCCACAGCTGATCACATGTCACCCTTCCCCACAGTTTGAAGCCCACTTGTTTCCAATCAGTCTCTTAAAGAAGGGTCCCAAACTGAAACATTGTCTGCCCATTCCCTCCACAGATGCTGCCTGACCTACAGATTTCCTCTAGCACTTTGCGTTTTGCTCCAATTTCCAGCATCTTTGATTAGTTTAGTTGAGAGATACAGCATAGAAACAGGCCCTTCGGCCCGCTGAGTCCCTGCTGACCAGCGATCCCGCACTATCCTACACACTAGGAACTGTTTGCAATTTTTACCAAAGGCAATTAACCTACAAACCAGATCACCCAGGGAAATCCCATGCGGTCATGGGGAGAACGTGCAAACTCCATGCAGACAGCACCCGTAGTCAGGATCGAACCCGGGTCTCTGGTGCTGCAGCAACGCCACTGCTGCGCCACTGTGCCGCGACCGTGCCACCCGACTCTTTTTCCCTTCTCTGTACATATGGCCCACCCAGCAGTCAGTCCGTCTACGTCAGGGGTCGGCAACCTCAGGCCCCTGGGCCGAATGCGGCCCGTAACTCAAAATCATCCGGCCCGCCGAGCTCCGGCTGTACCGCATCCTGCGCGAAGCCGCCGGCACGGCCGCGCACCTTCTGTGGACACGTTTAAGAAAGAACTGCAGATACTGGAAAAATCGAAGGTAGACAAAAGATGCTGGAGACACTCAGCAGGTGAGACATGCAAGGATTGCATGAGGCTGCCTCACCCGCTGGGTTTCTCCAGCATTCTTGTCTAACCTTCTGTGAACACGTGATTTGGTGCCTGCCATCCGGGGCGAGATGGGGGCGGGATCCATGTGTACACGTGATAGACGTGGCCCGCCATCCGCACACAGACATGCGTCCCGGCCCCTATGCAGAACAAGGTTGCCCACCCCTGATCTGTGTTGACTGTTCAGGGCCAGATGTAGAGTGCACCCTCAGACTTGTACAGGCCTGTGATTCAGCATGTATGCAATAACAAGGGAACACTATCACTGCTAATGGGGATGGTGAACTGAAGTGCCCAGTCCAATTTCCCAATGGCCACATAATGATGTTTACAATAATCTAGTGTTCCAGATTCAATTGATTTCTGGGTGGATTGCACATCGATTTCGAGCACTAACCCATCTCAGTCTTGGGCTTATTTTTATAATCTGATTGGTACATTCATAGATAAACCATTTAGCTTTCAGGTGAGCCCCGCAGCGTAACATTTATTTATAAACCAATTTTTATTTAATGAAGAGTCCAAGTAACTCAGCGGGTCAGGCAGCATCTCTGGAGCACATGGGTAGGCAACATTTCTAGTTGGCACTGTGGCGCAGCAGTAGAGTTACAGGGCCAGATACCCAGGTTCGATCCTGACCTCAGGCGCTGTCTGTACAGAGTTTGTATGTTCTCCCTGTGACCACGTGGGTTTTCTCCGGGTGCTCCGGTTTCCGCCCACCTCCCGAAGAGGGTTAGTTGATTTCTGTAAATTATCTCGAGCATGTAGTGTTGAACTAGTGTATGGGTGATTGCTGGTGAGCGTGGACTCGGTAGGCCGAAGGGCCTGTTTCTATGCTGCATCTCTCTGCAATTCTAAAGGTCAGTGTGCTATTTAGCGGTCTGTGTGGAGTGGAAGGACACATTGCTCCTGTCATGCAGCAGGTGGCGCTGCACAAGACAAAAGGGAGATGTCTTGTATATAGTTTATCCTGTGTGTGTGTGTGTGTGTGTGTGTGTGTGTGTGTGAGTGTCCAGTCAGATTCTGTGTGTGCAGCCATTTTTGAGTTATCTTGCTGCCAGCATTGAAGTAATGTAATAAAGATTTCTGTTGTACCTTGAAGACTCTCAAGTACTTTTGCAGACCTGGAAGACGAATACGAAAGTCAGGACTCTTTTTCAGGCCCTTGGTGAGTCTGAAGAAGGGTCCCGACCTGACACCTCACCTATCCGTGTTCTCCAAAGATGCTGCCTGGCCCAGCTGAGTTACTCCAGCCCTTTCTGTGTTATTTTGTAACCAGCATCACCAGGTCCTTGTATCCACGCCTTACTTCACGATGAAGCACACGGCATTGGGGGTTCAGTATTGATGTGGATAGAGAACTGGCTGGCAAACAGGAAGCAAAGAGTAGGAGTAAACGGGTCCTTTTCACAATGGCAGGCAGTGACTAGTGGGGTACCGCAAGGCTCAGTGCTGGTACCCCAGCTATTTACAATATATATTAATGATCTGGATGAGGGAATTGAAGGCAATATCTCCAAGTTTGAGGATGACACTAAGCTGGGGGGCAGTGTTAGCTGTGAGGAGGATGCTAGGAGACTGCAAGGTGACTTGGATAGGCTGGGTGAGTGGGCAAATGTTTGGCAGATGCAGTATAATGTGGATAAATGTGAGGTTATCCATTTTGGTGGCAAAAACGGGAAAGCAGACTATTATCTAAATGGTGGCCGATTGGGAAAGGGGGAGATGCAGCGAGATCTGGGTGTCATGGTACACCAGTCATTGAAGGTAGGCATGCAGGTGCAGCAGGCAGTAAAGAAAGCGAATGGTATGTTAGCTTTCATTGCAAAAGGATTTGAGTATAGGAGCAGGGAGGTTCTACTGCAGTTGTACAGGGTCTTGGTGAGACCACACCTGGAGTATTGCGTACAGTTTTGGTCTCCAAATCTGAGGAAGGACATTATTGCCATAGAGGGAGTGCAGAGAAGGTTCACCAGACTGATTCCTGGGATGTCAGGACTGTCTTATGAAGAAAGACTGGATAGACTTGGTTTATACTCTCTAGAATTTAGGAGATTGAGAGGGGATCTTATAGAAACTTACAAAATTCTTAAGGGGTTGGACAGGCTAGATGCAGGAAGATTGTTCCCGATGTTGGGGAAGTCCAGGACAAGGGGTCACAGCTTAAGGATAAGGGGGAAATCCTTTAAAAACCGAGATGAGAAGAACTTTTTTTCACACAGAGAGTGGTGAATCTCTGGAACTCTCTGCCACAGAGGGTAGTTGAGGCCAGTTCATTGGCTATATTTAAGAGGGAGTTAGATGGGACCCTTGTGGCTAAGGGGATCAGAGGGTATGGTGAGAAGGCAGGTACGGCATACTGAGTTGGATGATCAGCCATGATCATATTGAATGGCGGTGCAGGCTCGAAGGGCCGAATGGCCTACTCCTGCACCTAATTTCTATGTTTCTATGTTTCTATGAAAACAAGCTGGATTTGGAGAGCATAACAAAATATGGGAAATAATTTTAAGCATGCTTTGTGTCTGTAGGAAATGGGGGGGGTCTGTGTAAGGATTAGTGTTCCAATAGATTTTATCTTTTGACATTGACAGTTTGAATTTATTTTTATGCTTTTTACTTTTTGCTTTATGTCTTTTGCTGTGGCAGTGCACTCATTAGCAAAAGGAATTTGTTCTCATTTGGGAATAGTCGTTCAATTTATCCTGGAAATTTGGCTTTGAGATCTTCCTGTGATTAATGGTGTCCGGGGTGTTAATGTGTAATAGATTTAATGCCTGCTGTTTCAGATAATTCATTCAGTTTGGGCTTACTTCACAAGGTCCAGAACTATAAGCTCAATGTGCTAAACATTTGTACTTACTTTCCTGTTTTTATGAATGGCTATCGTGTATAAAATCATTAGATGAATAGATTGGGTAGATTCACAGAGTCTCTTGCCCAGAGTAGGTGAATCGAGGCTCAAAAGGACATAGGTTTAAGGTGAAGAGGAAAAGATTTAATAGGAATCTGAGGGGTAACTTTTTCACACGAAGGGTGGTGGGTGTATGGAACAAGCTGCCAGAGGTGGTAGTTGATGCTGGGACTCTCCCAACATTTAAGAAAGAACTAGACAGGAACATGGATAGGACAGGTTTGGAGGGATGTGAACTAAACACGGGCAGGTGGGACTAGTGTAGCTGGGACAAGTTGGTCAGTATGGGCAAATTGGGCCGAAGGGCCTGTTTCCACGCTGGATGACTCCATGATTGACTGGGCACAGTTGATAATTAGATGAAATGCTATTGGAATTGATTGATTTTTGTCACACCGAGATACAGTGGAAAAATATACGTGCTATCCAGTCAAATCATCCCATGCCAGAGTGCAATAAAACAGTACACATGTACCCCAGTTAGTGCAAAGCAAAACATCCCAGAGACCAGAATATAGTATTACAGCGTTGTAACATTAGAGTTGCAGAGGAAAAGTGCAAAGGTGGCAGTGAAGTGGGTTGGAAGATCGGGACTGCAACCTAGGTTATGGGAGGACTTTATCCCATATCCGTACACTGTGGATGCCTTGATTGTAATCATGTATATTCTTTCCACTGACTAGTTAGCATGTGCCAAAAAAGCTTTTCACTCTACCCAGATACACGTGGCAATAAACTAACTCGATGGCTGAATGGAGTACTGAATGGCTGAATGGCTCATAAGACTTATGAACTTAAACTAAACTAAACTAAACTAAACCAGACTGTTAAATCTATATTTATCTTCTATCTATATCTACATCAATATCTATCTTCTATCTATACTATTACTAAAACTCTCATCTTGTCCTCTTCCCGTTTGCTTTTTTAAAAATTTGCCACACATCCCCCGTTCCTTCCTCCCCACCCCTCCCATCATCCCCTCCCACACATGAAGAGGAAGGGGAGGGAATGCTGGGGGATGAGGGAAAATGAGCTGCGTCTTTGCAGTTAGGGGCTATGCGTGAGTGGTGGAACGGGTTGCGTTGGGGGGAATGGGTGAATGGTAGAATATTGCATTGGGGAATGGGTTGTGTTGGTGGACCAGGCCTCCCGTGTGACTTCGGGGATTCACTTAGTCTAGTAATCTTATAACAGATGGGGAGAAACTGTTCTCCCCGTGACCACATCGTTGAACCTGGAATGCTGGATTAGTGTAAGCATCATTAATCACAATGAATGTACAGTCTAAATGATGGTGCTTGCTGGTGGGGATTGTTATTAACGGGCATGAAGATGAAAATCTACACAATGTGGTTTGCGAGTTTAATTTTGTTTTGATGGGATTTGCTACCGAGATTGATGCCAGCTGGTTCATCCAATTTTTTTATTTAGTATGAGAGATACAGCATGGAAACAGGCCCTTCAGCCCACCGAGTCCAAGCCGACCATTAATTACCCGTTCACACTAGTTCTATGCTATCCCACTTTCTCATCCACTCCATACACACTAGGGGCAATTTACAGAGGGCCAATTAACCTACAAACCCGCACGTCTTTGGGATGTGGGAGGAAACCGGAGCACCCGGAGGAAACCCACGCGGTCACGGATAGAATGTAGAATCTCTGCATAGACAGCACCCGTGGTCAGGATTGAACTGGTGGACAGTGTGGACTCTGGGGGCCAAAGGTCTTGTTCACATGCTGTATCTCTAAACTAAACTCTTGTAGCGGCGCCTGCTAGCGCACGCAGATATCGAACCCGGCGTTCGGAAGCCGCGGTCACGTGACTCGGGAGAGGCTGTTGCTTTTTGCGCATTTTTTCCCTTGCACATGTTAGTTCAGCGCTGACCACCGTTGTGGCCAGACGTGTCTGTTAAACCTGTATGCTGTAACTTAACTTTCAAATAAAGTATTGTTGAAAACTCCAGGAGTTGTTTCTCAGACCACTAAACTCGAAGCATCAGCTCTATGCTTGACTCTGGTTTGTAGCCACTGTTGGACATCTAGGAGAAGTGTAGTGGAAGAAGGGTGTCCTTCCTTCACAGCTGAAAGACAATACCTGGTTACAGTCGAGCCATTTACTGTGCACAGATACATGCTAAGGGAATATGTTTAGTGCAAGTTAAACCCAGTAAAGTCCAATCAAAGATAGTCCGAGGGTCAATAGTCAATCAATAGTCAATAGTCAATTTAATTGTCATTTGGACCCCTTGAGGTCCAAACGAAATGCCGTTTCTGCAGCCATACATTACAAACAAATAGACCCCAGACACAACATAATTTACATTTTACATAAACATCCATCACATTGCTGTGATGGAAGGCCAAAAAAAACTTATCTCTCCACTGCACTCTCCCCCCCCCCCGATGTCAGAGTCAAAGTCAAAGCCCCCGGCTGGCGGTGGCGATTGTCCCGCGGCCATTAAAGCCACGCCGGGTGATGCGAGGTCGCACACCGGGTCTTGGTGTTAGAGCCCCCGGCGTGCGCTCGCAGAGTCCCGCAGCCATTCCAAGCCGCGCGGGGGGGTGATGTTAGGCCCCGCTCCAGGAGCTCTTCGACCCCGCCACTCGGGCAGGAGAAGTCGCCGTTGCAGGGGCCCAGAAAGGCGGTCTCCCTCCAGGGATCCGCGGGCTCCCGGTGCCGACGTCCGCAGACCCGCAGTAGCAGCCTCCTAATCTCCGGAGGTCGGGCCGCAGCAGCAGCAGCGCTCCACCACCGCTCCACCCGCTCCGGACTCGGCCAGCTCCACGACGGTGACGGTGAGTCGTCGGCACCAGAGTCCCCGGTCTTCTTCTGTTGGAGGCCGCACCTCCTTGCAGCCCCAACGACAACGGAGACCGACAAGAAAAGGTCGGGTCTCCCGTGCAGGGAGAGATTTAAAAGTTGCCCCCTCCCGCACACACACACACCCCAACATAAAATAACAAAAACTACATAGAAACATAGACAGAAAATAATAAAAACGCGGACGGGCTGCAGAGGCCGCTGCTGACCAGAGTCGCGCCGCCTACTTGTATGTCACCAATGGGTCACCAATGAGGTAGATAGTAGTTCAGAACTGCTTGTGGTAGGATGATTCAGTTGCCTGATAACAGCTGGGAAGAAACTGTCCCTGAATCTGGAGGTGTGCGTTTTCACACTTCTGTACCTTTTGCCTGATGGGAGAGGGGAGAAGAGGGAGTGGCCAGGGTGCGACTCGTCCTTGATTATGCTGCTGGCCTTGTCGAGGCAGCGTGAGATATAAATGGAGTCAATGGAAGGGAGGTTGGTTTGTGTGATGGTCTGGGCTGGAGCTGTGATGCATAGTGATAAAATGCTTTCTGTGGCTCATCTGTGGAGTTTGGTGAGAGTAGTTGGGTTTGAACCAACATCTGCAGTTCCTTCCTGCACACTAACAGGTCTGTTTGGCACAGACATTGTGGGCTGAAGGGCCTGTGTTTGTGCTGCTGTTTACTAGGTTGTCAGCTGTGTCACTGCAGAACTTGCACGGATAGCAATAGATGTTAGTTCAGTTTAGTTTATTACTGTCACGTGTGCCGGTGTACAGTGGAAAGGTTTTTGCGTGCTATCCACTCAGCGGAGAGACTACACGCAATTACATTCAAGCCGTCCACAGTGTACAGATACAGGATAAAGGGAATAACGTTTAGTGCAGTTCTGTTCATTTCCCTTAGTGGGTTTCACTACACCAGAGGTGCATCTTATTTATTCAGTCCACGAGCCACTGATTTGTCCTCAGGTCATTTTGCTTCTTGTTGTCAAATAAATTACACTCCTCCGAAATGCTCAAACTGGCAAGCAGTGTTATTTGCTGCTTCTGTTTGAAGACCTTTTTTTAAACAAAGGCAACATTGTATAACATCTTTAATGAAACTGGGAACTGACCGTGTTATTGTGATTAACGCTGCCAGCACTATCAACATTACACTGACAGGTTGCCCGTGGAAAAATGTTGCTGCTTATAAGTCCGCAAGGGAACCGGGGAGTGTAATATTTAATTTTTCAGTCTCTTAAGAAATGCAAGATATTTTATAGTATCCTTAGTTTAGTTTACAGATACAACGCGGCAACAGGCCCTTTGGCCCACCGAGTCCGTGCCGACCAGCAATCCCTGTACACTAGCACTATCCGACACACACTAGCAATTTACAATTTCACCGAAGCCAATTAACCTACATACCTATACGTCTTTGGAGTGTGGGAGGAAACCGGAGCACCCGGAGAAAACACACACGGTCACAGAGAGAACGTACAAGTTCCGTACAGGCAGCACCCGCAGTCAGGATCGAACCTGGGTCTCTGACGCTGTAAGGCAGAAACTCTACCGCTGCGCCACCGTGTTACACGTGGAGATCAGAGCAAGGCAAACCAGGTTTCCAGCACAACCATCTTTACGAAGCCAAAACTGCTTTAGCAGTGCATCTGTCATCTACAGGGTTCCCACTGCGTGCAATAGCGATGCCAACGGGATCCAGATCTACGCCTTTGTCTCATTTCCACAGGCCCGTAAATTAAACGACCGTAGACGCAAACCCCTTTGGCTGAGAGTGTGAGAATGTATCCCCATCTTGCCTCGAAGCACCAAACATGTTCTCGGCACCAGTGGAAGGAATGCCAGCGCCAAAGGAACCGTTTACCGAATGGTGAAAGGAATGGATAGAGTGGATGTGGAGAGGATGTCTCCATTCGTGGGAGAGTCTAATACCAGAGGGCACAGCCTCAGAATTAAAGGACGTACCTTTCGGAAGGAGATGAAGGGGAATGTCTTTAGTCATGATGTAGTGAATCTGTGAAATTCATTGCCACAGACGGCTGTGGAGGCCAAGTCAATGGATATTTTTAAAGCAGAGATTGGCAGGTTCTTGATTAGTAGTGGCAAAGGTTACAGGGAGAAGGTAGGAGAATGGGGTTTGGAGGGAGAAGTAGATCAGCCATGATTAAATGGCAGAGTAGACTCCGTTGAATGTAGAATGGCAGAAGAATGGCAGAAGGGTTTCGCTCCATAGATGCTGCTGCACCTGCTGAGTTTCTCCAGCATTTTTGTGTACCAGCAGAGTAGACTCGATGGGCTGAATGGCCAAATTCTGCTCCTAGCACCTATTTGCTTTATATCTACAGAATAATTTTGCATGAATTTTAGCTGTGACCTGACAATGAGTCTTGAATAAAAGCATGGTCTGACTTTGCTGGTCATTTCTTCCTGCTGCATTTGTAATCAGTCATTTCTGTATCTTTTGCATTTTTGTTTCCTTTTTTAATGAACATATTGCAGGCATTTTTACACTGTTGTGCAACAGATAAAATGAACCTTTGAAGGTGGGTCCCAACCCAACGTCACCTTTTCTCCACAGATGCTGCCTGACCCGTTGATTTACTCCAGCACTTTGTTTTTTTTAATTGTAAACCAGCACCTGCGGTTTCTTGAGTCTCCAAAGTGAACTGATCATTGCCTGGTGCTGTGGGGCCTAGGTCAATTGGCTTCTGTAAAGTGTCCGTGTTGTGTAGGATAGTGCTGGTGTGCGGAGTGATCGCAGGCCGGCATGGACTTGGTGGGCCGAAGGGCCTGCTCCCACGCTGTAGCTCTCAATTCTAAACACTAAACGTTAGCAAAGTGTCTCCGGTTGCCACAGGGAACTAACTCCTAGGGCTGGTCGGTTAGAGTCATTTTATTTTTGCAAGTCAATTATCCTCACATGTAGTTTCTGAACGTAATGCCGAGGGAGACCTGACAAGACCTCACTGACATGTTGACATGTGTACAATTAAACTTGTCAATACAGTCTGTTGCTCCACCACCAAGGATGTCAGAGGTCCAGTGGTCCTTCATTCTCAAAGATAGACACAAAATGCTGGAGTAATTCAACGGGACAGGCAGCATCTCTGGGGAGATGTAATGGGAGATGTTTTGGGTCGAGCCCCTCCTTCAGATTTTATTCTCACATATACATAGGTACAGTCAAATTCCTTTTTTTATGCATACAAGTCCACCACCGATTCTCCAGCACTCTTGTTATCAAAGCCTTGCTGGATTATCCGTTTTGCCGGTGCAACAGAGGTCACGGCTTTGAAGAGTCCAACGGCACCAAAATGGTTGGCTTAGGCCGCCGGTGGGGCCCAGATACTGCCCAGTAAAGTTGGCCACGGAAGTCGGCTATGGGAAAGGATCTGCTGGCTCCAGCCGGGCCGGAGTTCCAGAGCCCCGTCCGCAGGGGGCAAATTCAACCGTGGAAGGGCCCATGAGGTTGAGATCACCTGCCACACCCGGCATAGGCGCCATATTCCCAGGGGGGCTCCCGGGGAGGGGCAATTTCACGTGCGTTCTCGGAATTTTGTCCGGATTAAAGGTGGTGCAGGACCACCAGTTGCCGGAACGTCGGCGGTGCACCTGCAATTCAGGAAAAAACTTGCAGTTCAGGAAAAAAGTGTAGGAATTGCCGATTACACTGAGACTTGAGTCGCCATGTTTCCAACGCCATTTTGTATAATTCAAGTCCAACGTTGTTAAAAACATGGACGTAAAGGCCCGTTGTCCTGGCGACGGCACTGGGCCGGAGTTGCACGGGTCTGCCCCCCCAGGTGATGTTAGTGGTTGTGGGCTTGAGTTACAGGCAGTGGTGGGACAGGCTGGGACTTTGTCCTTTGTGTAGGAGGCTGAGGGGTGACCTTATTGAGGTGTACAAGATCATGAGGGGCATGGATAAAGTGAACACTCACATTCCCTTTTTCCCAGGGTAGAGGATTCTAAAACTAGAGGACACAGGCTTAAGGTGAGAGCGGAGAGATTTAAGAGGGAGAAATTCGGGGCAACTTTTACACTCAGACGGACGTCCGTATCTGGAACAAGCTACCAGTGGAAGCTATAGAAGCAGATACAATTAAGACTTTAAAAATATATTTGGATAGATGTATGGACAGGAAATGTTTGGAGGTATACAGGCCAAATGCAGGCAAATGGAACAAACCCAGTATGTCAACTTGTTTAGCAGTGACAAGGTGGGCCGAAGGGCCTGTTTCTGCGCTGTACAGCTCTATGAATCAATATTGAGCTACCTTAACATCAAGAAGGGAAGAAAATGGGCAGTATGGACTCTGATATTGAGCCACCAATGAACCTGGGAACAATAAACAATGAACCTAGGATGTCTGAAGAAGGGTCTCGACCCGAAAAACTTCACCCATTCCTTCTCTCCAGAGATGCTGCCTGACCCACTGGGTTACCCCAGCTGCCTTAAGGGCCTGTCCCACGAGCATGCGACCTGTATGCGGCAAGCGCGACCAAACCGGAAGCGGGGGCCGCGCGGAGATCGAGTGATCCCGTACGAGTTGATGTGAAGTACGGCGTCAAGACGCTGCGTATGCCCGTCGAGGCGGTGCGAACGGCCTCAATGCGGCTGCGGGCCGGCAGGCCGTTGCTGCGCGGAATTTTTGAACAGTGTCAGATTTTCGGAGCCCCGCACCATGTCGGGACCAGCTCCGCACAACTCCATACGGCTCCGGCGATCGAAGTGGGACCGGCCCCGTACGGCTCAAGCGACCACGTTAGGTCGCGCTTGCCGCATGCAGTCGCATGCTCGTGGGACAGGCCCTTGAGAGATACAGCGTGGAAACACTCCTTTGGCCACCAAATTATTTGTATCATTATGTAAAATCTATCGAGCATATTTTATCCTGCAACCTCCAGACAACAAACAGCGAGCATTTTAAAAACATCATCTTGTTGAACGGATTTGGTTTAGTTTAGTTTAGAGATGTATGAATGCCCAGGAACAGAAAAGACTGCAAAAGGTTGTAAACACTGCCCAGGCCACCACCGGCTCTGACCTCCCCACCATCGAAAGGATCTATCGTAGTCGCTGCCTCAAAAAAGCAGCCAGCATCATCAAAGACCCACACCATCCAGGCCACACACTCATCTCACCACTGCCATCGGGAAGAAGGTACAGGAGCCTGAGAACTGTAACGACCAGGTTCAGGAACAGCTTCTTCCCTGCAGCCATCAGTCTATAAAACACGACAACAAATAAGCTCTGAACTACAATAGACTATTATTATTATTATTGCACTGTTATTGCCGTTCTTTTTTTTTCTGAGTTTTTGTTATATAATTTATTATGATTACATATTCTGTTGTGCTGCAACATGTAACAATTTCATTATTCTATCTGGGACATATGACAATAAAACATTCTTGACTCTTGACAGAGCGGAAACAAGCCCTTCAGCCCACCGAGTCTGCACCGAAGCAATGGTCCCGGCACATTAACACTATCCTACACACACTGGGGACAATGTTTTTACACTTTTACACCCAACAAAATTAATCTACACACCTTTGCATCTTGGGAGTGTGGGAGTACTGACAGCTCCCGTGGTCAGGATCGAACCCGGGTCTCTGGCGCTGTGAGGCAGCAACTCTACCGCCCGCTTCTTTCAGTTCTCCCAGCAGTTCTCCCTCTCTGTCCCACTGAATGTTCTGGCTCTTTAGGCCCCAGGACTAGCTTCCTCCCACTCCATACAGCCCCACCTCTGCAAACATGTCCGGATGGCAAAGTACAACCTCGACCAAGTATATTAATTACAATTCATATTTCTGTGCAAGTAATTCTGGTATTATTGTGAGTCGGTTTCTGGTATATGTTTAGCAATGTGCAATTAAATGTTTTACCGTAGAGTGGATGTGGAGAGGATGTTTCCACTAGTGGGAGAGTCTAGGACCTGCGGGCACAGCCTCAGAATAAGAGGACGTTCTTTTAGAAAGGAGATGAGAAGGAATTTCTTTAGTCAGAGTGTGGTAATCTGTTGAATTCATTGCTACAGGCAGCAGTGGATGCCAAGCCAATAGATATTTTTAAGGCAGAGTTTGATAGATTCTGGATTAATACGAGTATCAGGGATTATGGGGTAAAGGCAGGAGAATGGAGTTGAGAGGGAAAGATAGATCAGCCATGATTGAATGGGGCAAATGGCCTGGACTGTTACCAAGGATATAAAGTAAATTAAATTATACAAACCTCTTTAGGACCCATTCTGGGTGTACAAGTTCAAAATTTTGTAACAAATCTATAAATTCTGCAGAACATTTGCTTGTATGATAGGCAGGCACGGGTTATTGATTGGGGATGATCAGCCATGATCACAACGAATGGCGGTGCTGGCTTGAAGGGCCGAATGGCCTCCTACTGCACCTATTTTCTATGTTTCTATGTTAAATCTTCCAAGCATTACACTGCCTTTTAGTAGAAGAATGCTCAGAAGGACATAACATTCCTTGTGTTGATATTGATCATAATTTTAAAAGAATCAAAATGCATTTTAGTATTATTCTTTGGAATAATAGTTTGAGTTTTATTCATTGGACCTCAGGAGGCTGAGGAATGATCTTATAGAGGTGTCTAAGATCATGAGAGGTGAATGCACAATCTTTTACCCAGGGTATGGGAAACATCGATTTAAGGTGAGAGAGGAAAGATTTAATAAGAACGAGTCTGATGAGGGGTCCCGACCCAAAACATCACCCTATCCATGTTCACTGGGGATGCTGCCTGACCCACTGAAGGGCCTGTCCCACTATGGCGACCTCATTTGCGAGTTTAGAAGCGATTGCGCTCACCACAAACTCACAGCATGGTTCCCGCATACTCGCGGCCCCAGTTTGGTCGAGAAAAAATTTTCAATATGCTGAAAAACTTTCCGCAAGTAAAAATTGGTCGGATTGGTTCTTTTGAACTAGTAATGCAGTGGTAATGGGGTTGCCATGTAGTTATAGGTAGTCGATGTAGCAGTAGGTAATCTCCTTTGATGACTGGGCATTTTAATCGGCTCATTGGCAGGGAAAAAACGTAAGCACGAGTTTTCAGAACCAAGGAAAACAGACCGATGTTAAATGCCCGCCAAACTATATTAAAAGTTGTCTGGCTTCTTAAAAGTGTCTTAACTCCATCTCCCCCCTTCTCCCCCCTTCTCCCTCCTTCTCCCCTCCCCCTCCTTCTCTCCCCCCCCCCCACTCTTTTAAAGGACTTACCGTACACTGTGCCAGCTGTCTTCAACCTACCTGTTCATCGCGGGTATCACCTTGGCTTTGCACCGTGTGAATTTCAGACAGCGCTCCCCTGCTTTCCCTGGCCCCCGCCTTTGCGATGTGTTTGTGTGTCTGTGTGTGTGCCCGTGAGCGTGTGTGTGTGTGTGTGCTGACGGTCGATCCAGCTCGCGGTTTTTCAGGCGAGTGCCCCCGAGCTTGAAGGTGGAAGACAGTTGCTGAAAAGTCGCATAACTGGGACAGGCCCTTTAGCTACTCCAGCACTTTGTGTCTTTATTTTAAGATTTAATAGGAACTTTTCACGCAGAGGGTGGTGGGTGTATGGATCGAGCTGCCTGAGGAGGTAGTTGAGACAGATACTATAACAGCACTTCAATGACATTTAGACACGTACATGGATAGGAAAGGCTTCGAGAGTCATGGGCCAAATGTGCAGGTAGAACTAGTGTAGATAGGGTATCTTGTTCGGGATGGACAAGTTTGGCCGAAGGCTGGTTTCCATGCTGCATGCCTCTATAACGCACTTTCAAAGAAAGTAAAGGGAAAAATTCTTCAGGAAACCCTCTGGACTGGAAGTATTTAATAATGTCACTACTGGACATTATTAGTTCTGTGATTTATGATCTTCACGTATTTAGGCATTACATATACAGATTCAGATTCAGATTCAGATTCAGATTCAATTTTAATTGTCATTGTCAGTGTACAGTACAGAGACAACGAAATGCATTTAGCATCTCCCTGGAAGAGCGACATAGCAAACGATTTGAATAAATAATAATAAGTGTCCGGAGGGGGGGGGGTGGTGATTGGCAGTCACCGAGGTACGTTGTTTAGTAGAGTGACAGCCGCCGAAAAGAAGCTGTTCCTCGACCTGCTGGTTCGGCAACGGAGAGACCTGTAGCGCCTCCCGGATGGTAAAAGGGTAAACAGTCCATGGTTGGGGTGAGTGCAGTCCTTTGCGATGCTGAGCGCCCTCCGTAGACAGCGCTTGCTTTGGACAGACTCAATGGAGAGGAGCGTGGAACCGGTGATGCGTTGGGCAATTTTCACCACCCTCTGCAATGCCTTCCGGTCGGAGACAGAGCAGTTGCCATACCATACTGTGATGCAGTTGGTAAGGATGCTCTCGATGGTGCAGCAGTAGAAGTTCACCAGGATCTGAGGAGACAGATGGACCTTCTTCAGTCTCCTCAGGAAGAAGAGACGCTGATGAGCCTTCTTGATCAGAGTAGAGGTATTGTGGGTCCAAGAGAGGTCATCGGAGATGTTGACTCCCAGGAACCTGAAGCTAGAAACACGTTCCACCTCCATCCCGTTAATGTGGATGGGGGTGTGCGTGCCGCCTCTGGACTTCCTGAAGTCTACAATGAGCTCCTTGGTCTTCTTGGAGTTAAGGGCCAGGTTGTTGTCAGCGCACCATGCTGCTAAGTGCTGGACCTCCTCCCTGTAGGCCAGCTCATCGTTGTTGCTGATGAGGCCAATCACCGTTGTATCATCTGCATACTTGATGATGGTGTTAGTACCATGTACAGGTGTGCAGTCATAGGTGAAGAGGGAGTAGAGGAGGGGGCTCAGCACACAGCCCTGAGGAACGCCGGTGTTCAGGGTGAGGGTTGAAGAGGTGTGCTTGTCTAACCTCACAGACTGGGGTCTGTTGGTTAGAAAGTCCAGTATCCAGTTGCAGAGGGAGGGGTCGATGCCCAGGTTACCGAGTTTGGTGATCAGTTTTGATGGTATAATGGTGTTGAATGCTGAGCTGTAATCGATGAACAGCATTCTTATGTAAGTGTCTCTGTTGTCGAGGTGGGAGAGGGCGGAGTGAAGTGCCGTTGAGATGGCATCCTCCGTACTCCTGTTCTTGCGGTAGGCAAACTGATAGGGATCCAGTGTGGGGGGTAGGCAGCTTTTGAGGTGTGCCAGGACCAGCCTCTCGAAGCACTTGGTGATGATGGGGGTAAGTGCAACTGGGCGGAAGTCGTTGAGGCTTGCCGCAGTGGAGTGTTTTGGCACTGGCACGATGGAGGTGGTTTTAAGGCAAGTGGGGACAACTGCTTGGGCAAGTTACAGGTTGAAGATGTCAGTCCAGACGTCTGTCAGCTACGCAGCACAGGCCCTGAGCACGCGCACGAGGATGCCGTTAGGGCCAGCAGCACCGCCCCTCCCCCCCCCCCCAACCACAATGTGCACACATTTCTCCCACCATCTCCTCCCACCCCAGTCACCCTGTTCCTTTCCCCTCCTCCGCACGTTCGTATCCCGTCCCGGAGTCCCACATTACCCTCCATCCCCCTCTTTTTCCGTCCCCTTCCACCCACATCCCTCCCTCCGGCTTCACGTCTCACTCCTCCTCTTCCCTCCTCACCTGACACCCTTTCACCTCCAGCCTTTGCCATTTACTCCACCCATCTGGCAATCAAACCCCCCTCCTTCGCCTATACCCACCTATCACTTGCCAAGTTTTGTCCCCCCCCCCATCTCTCTTTCCAACTTACTCCCCCCTACTCCATCATCAACTACAACTACAACTACAACTGATCCAAAACATCAACTACAGGGCAAAGCAGGGACTAGTTTAGCTAATCACATCTGTGAGACTGCTGTGGGTTTCGGCGAGGGCACCAGATGTGCAGCGAGGTACTGAAGCAGGGTCTCGACCCAAGACGTCACCCATTCCTTCTCCCCAGAGATGCTGCCTGAGTTACTCCAGCTTTTTGTGTCTATCCGCTGAATTTACAAAAACATCTTGGGTAAAAATACATCAGTCTGCAAGGCATCAGCTCGCATCTCTCATTAATCTCCTTGCCAGGAGAAAACTACAGATATAACATTTTACAGAGATACACAGTCAAATGTGAATGTATGAATGAATGATTGAATGAATGAATGATAAGTTTATTGGTCAAGTATGTACACATACAAGGAATCTGCCTTGGTGCTCCGCTCGCAAGTAACAACATGACATACAGTAAACAATTAAGAATAAAACATAAAACATTAAAACATTAAGAATAAAACATTATAGTTTAAACATGTGAATGAAATAAAATACCAGAGCAAAAGGAGGCTACAGACTTTTAGTTATTGAGTAGAGAGACCTACTGTTCATGATTAAAAAGCTGTTTTTATGTCTGGTTGTGGCGGCTTTGACATAGAAAACATAGAAAATAGGTGCAGGAGGAGGCCTTCGGCCCTTCGAGCCAGCACAGTCCAGTCACAAAGTTGTGTCCCAGTAAGTTAGAGTCATAGAGTCATACAGCATGGAAACAGGCCCTTCAGCCCAGTTCGTCCATGCTGACCAAGATGCCCCATCCAAGCTAGCCCCAGGTGGCACTCTCAAAGAGCTGGTTAGTTTACAATGAAAGGAAGTAGAAATAAAGAACTGCAGGTGCTGGTTTACAAAAAAAGTGACACAAATGCTGGAGTAACACAGCGGCATCTCTGGAGGACATGGATAGTTGATGTTTTGGATCAGTTGTAGTTGTAGTTGTAGTTGATGATGGAGTAGGGGGGAGTAAGTTAGAAAGAGAGATGGGGGGGGACAAAACTTGGCAAGGGATAGGTGGATATAGGCGAAGGAGATAGGGAAGGTTTGATTGGCAGATGGGTGGAGTAAATGACAAAGGCTGGAGGTGAAAAGGAGACGAAAGGGTGTCAGGTGAGGAGGGAAGAGGAGGAGTGAGACGTGAAGCCGGAGGGAGGGATGTGGATGGAAGGGGACGGAAAAAGAGGGGGATGAAGGGTAATGTGGGACTCTGGGACGGGATACGAGCGTGCGGAGGAGGGGAAAGGAACAGGGTGACTGGGGTGGGAGGAGATGGTGGGAGAAATGTGTGCACATTGTGGTTGGTGGGGGGGGAGGGGGGGAAGAGGAAAGAGCAGGTTGGGGATATGTTAATTTAAAATGGAGAATTCAATGATGTGTTGTGTGTCCCATGCAGAGACATTTGCAATGCTGGATTTTGTCATTGTTTCATTTATATAGCTGTCTCCTAAAACCTTTACAACAGCTGCCAAACTACACATTACATATTTATCCTGTTGGCTGAACATGATTTATTTTTTTCTGTTTAATCATGGAAGTGTGGATCTGCATTTGGGAGGCAAAGGTCACTTTTCTCTGGAAAAAGAGGATAATTGATAAAAAAAATAGTTTGTTGTGTCCCCAGAATCAACCAGCCCTGTGGGGGAAGAATGTGAAATGTCAGAGTCATGAATGCAGATAATGTGTTGCGAATAATTGTTTTTGGAAAGTAATAGACACATAAATATTGTCTTTCTGTTGAAGGTTGTAATTATGTGAAATCTATTGAGCAGATTCTATACTGCAACGTCCGGAAAACAAACAGCAAGCATTTTAAAAACATCATCTTGTTTAATGGATTTGATTTAGTTTGCTTTAAAAATAGAGCTGGAACAAGCTCTTCGCAGTACCGACCAGCGATCCCCATACACCAACACTGTCCTACACACACTGGGGACAATTTACAATTTACAATTTACAGAAGCCAATTAACCTACAATCCTGTACGTCTTTGGAGTGTGGGAGGAAACCGGAGCATCCGGGGAAAACCCATGCGGTCACAGGGAGAACGTATAAACTCCGCACAGACATGCACCCGTGGTCAGGATCGAACCCGGGTCTCTGACGCTGTGAGGCAGCAACTCTACCGCCGTGCCACCGTGCCGCCCCTTACTCCAACATTTAGTGTTTTGCTGGCAGTTTAATAAGGTCATAGAGTCATACATACCACCCTTCGGCCCATCAAGCCCATGCCGTTCAACATGACCTATCTGCATTAGTCCCACCTCATGTTGTACCATACCTGGAGTATTGTGTGCAGTCTTGGTCTCCAAATTTGAGGAAGGACATTCTTGCTATTGAGGGAGTGCAGCTTCGGTTCGGATGGCGGGACTGTCATATGTTGATAGAATGGAGCGGCCGGGCTTGTATACACTCTGGAATTTAGGATGAGAGAGGATCTTATTGAAACATGTAAGATTATTAAGGGATTGGACACGCTAGAGGCAGGAAACATGTTCCTGATGTTGGGGGAGTCCAGAACCTGGGGCCACAGTTTAAGAAAAAGGGGTAAGCCATTTAGAACGGAGACGAGGAAAAACATTTTCACCCAGAGAGTTGTGAATCTGTGGAATTTTCTGCCTCAGGCAGTGGAACCAAATTCTATGGATGCTTTCGTATAGAATAAGTCAGGTCTTTATTCTCTGGAGTGCAGAAGGTTAAGGGGGGACTTGATAGAGGTCTTTAAAATGATGAGAGGGATAGACAGAGTTGATGTGGACAAGCTTTTCCCTTTGAGAATAGGGAAGATTCAAACAAGAGGACATGACTTCAGAATGAAGGGACAGAAGTTTAGGGGTAATATGAGGGGGAACTTCTTAACTCAGAGAGTGGTAGCGGTGTGGAATGAGCTTCCAGTGGAAGTGGTGGAGGCAGGTTCATTGGTATCATTTAAAAATAAATTGGATAGGCATATGGATGAGAAGGGAATGGAGGGTTATGGTAGGAGTGCAGGCAGATGGGACTAAGGGGAAAAAAAAGTTGTTCGGCACGGACTTGTAGGGCCGAGATGGCCTGTTTCCATGCTGTAATTGTTACATGGTTATATGTTATATGGTTTCAAGAGAGAGTTAGATAGAGCTCTTAAATATAGCGGAGTGAAGGGATATGGGGAGAAGGCAGGAACGGGGTACTGATTGTGGATCAGCCATGATCACAAGAAATGGTGGTCCTGGCTGGAAGGGTCGAATTGCCGACTCCTGCACCTATTGTCTATTGTTATTGTCTGTAGACTCTGGGGGCTCAGCTATGTAATTCACACCGATATTTGCGACCAGCATTATCTGAGTTATGTTATCAGGGCCATTATTCTTCTGATTGTATCTGAAACAAAGCTCCATATGCAGCATGGAGATGGGTTTAAAAATAGCATTGTTTCAAAGGGAAAGGATGAATATTCCTCCCTTCATTTACACCACAGATTTTTGGTCATTTATTGCTCTTCAACTGGGGATGTGCTATATGCAAAGTAGCTGCAGAAGGGTAATTTATTCAGTCTAAAAATCTACCAGATGATTCAGAGGAGCGGCAAGGGATTTATCAAAGCTGCTGCTTTCATTACTTCCTTTCACACTCATCCTGTTGCAGCCAGCATGATGCTGTTTGCTGTTCCATTATTTCCACCTCCCACACACTCTCCACATCTCATCCCTGATATTTATTTCTCTGCCGATAACTCAAAGGAATTCGAGAACCAGTGGACATGGGTTTAAGGTGAGGTTGGTGGGGGGGAAGATTTAATGGCAACCTGAGAGGTAACTTTTTCACACAAAGTGTGGTGGGTGTATGCAACGAGCTGCCGGAGGAGGTTGTGTTTAAGAAGCAATTAGACAGGTAGACGAATTGGACATGTTTAGAGGGATGTGGACCAAATGGAGGCGTGGGATTATTGAAGATGGGATATGATGGTTGGCACAGGCAAGTTGGGCCGAAGGGCCTGTTCCCGCTCTCCATGGTTCTATGGTTCCAAGAGTCACCTGTATTATAGGATAAAAGATCCAGTCTCTCTATTCCAAATTGCCGTGGGTTGGACCTGTTGGTCCGAGGTTGGTTTAGTTTAGTTTAAAGATACAGTACGGGAACAGGCCCTTTGGCCCACTGTGCCGGCCAGCGATCCCCGCACATCAACACTATCCTACACCCACTAGGGACAATTTTTACATTTACCAGACCAATTAACCTACAAACTTTTAGGTCTTTGGAATGTGGGAGGAAACCGAAGATCTCGGAGAAAACTCACGGGGAGAACGTGCAGACTCCGTGCAGACAGCACCCGTGGGCGGTATCGAACCCGGGTCCCCGACGCTGCATTCGCTGTAAGGCAGCAACTCTACCGCTGCGCCACCGTGACTGGTGATGGAGTGAACGGCTTCATTGGTTCCAACCTTGAGAACTTCTTGTCGATATTGGGCAACTGGCTGCCTGTGTTTAAGAAGAAAGCAGGGGAGAAGGCGCAAAGTGTTTTACTGAAGAAGGCAGGAAAAGAGTATTGGGACATTTCTCAAATCATTGCTTAGAATTGTGACTCTTGCCCAGACAAAGTGGCCTTAGTTGTAGGTACAAGGACCACATAGGACTGGGTGGCACGGTGGCTCAGCGATAGAGTTGCTGCCGCACAGCGCCAGATCCTGACCACGGGTGCTGTGTTTGCAGAGTTTGTACGTTTTATCCGTGACCGCGTGGATTTCCTCCAGGATCTCCAGTTTCCTCCCACACTCCTAAGACGAGCGGGTTTGTAGGTTGATTGGCTTCTGTAAATTGTCCCTAATGTGCAGGATAGAATTAGTGTACGGGAATCGCTGGGCGATGGATGCATGGATGGATGGATGGATAGATAGATAGATAGATAGATAGATAGAAAGATAGATAGATAGATAGACAGACAGACAGACAGACAGACAGACAGACAGACAGACAGATAGATAGATAGATAGATAGATAGACAGACAGACAGACAGACAGACAGACAGACAGACAGACAGACAGACAGACAGACAGACAGACAGACAGATAGAAGATAGATAGATAGATAGATAGATAGATAGATAGATAGATAGATAGATAGATAGATAGATAGATAGATAGATAGATAGATAGATAGATAGATAGATAGAAAGTAGATAGATAGATAGATAGATAGATAGATAGATAGATAGATAGATAGATAGATAGATAGATAGATAGATAGATAGATAGATAGACAGACCTCGTCAGCAGAGATGGCCTATTTAAGGCTCTGCCAAAGATCGGCTGCCCACCAAAACTACAGACCATGATAGAATCCTTCCACATCAACATGAAGGGGACAGTGCAGTTCAATGGCAGCTTCTCGGAGCCCTTCGACATCCGCAGCGGCGTCAAACAAGGGTGCGTCCTCGCTCCCACACTCTTTGGGATTTTCTTCGCTCTGCTCCCGAAACATGCCTTCGGCACAGCAACAGAGGGGATCTACCTGCGTACTAGATCAGATGGCAGGCTCTTCAACCTCACCCTCCTCAGAGTAAAGACAAAAGTACGTGAAGCTCTCATCGGAGACATGTTGTTTGCCGACGATGCTGTGGTTGTGTCCCACACCCAGCAGGAACTACAGTCACTGATGGACTGTTTCTATCGGGCATGCAAGGACTTCGGGCTGACCATTAGCCTGAAGAAGACAAACGTCTTAGGGCAGGATACAGAGGCACCGCCTGTCATCACCACCGACGACTACAAACTCGATGCAGTCCAACAGTCCACGTACCTCGGCTCCACCGTCACCGACAACCTCCTCTCCTTGGACACAGAGATTGACAAGAGGATCAGGAAGGCAGTTACAACTCACACCTCGAGTGTGGACCAACCCAAAGCTGACAGTGAAGACAAAGATAGCAGTCTGCAATGCGTGTCAACAGCACGCTGCTGTACGGCAGTGAGACATGGACTACATATGCCAGGCAGGAGAGAAGACTCAACACCTTCCACCTGAGAAGCATCCGCCGTATCCTGGGCATATCCTGGCAAGACAGTGTGTCCAACGCCGAGATCCTGTCTCACGCTGGCCTTCCCAGTATGTACACTCTACTCAGGCAGCGCAGACTGCGGTGGCTGGGTCATGTCCACCGCATAGACGATGGCCGTATTCCAAAAGACATCCTCTATGGAGAGCTGACATCTGGGAGGAGAACCATCGGCCGCCCCCAGCTACGTTACAAGGATGTCTGCTAGAGAGATATGAAGGCGCTGGACGTCGATGTGGAGTCCTGGGACAGCCTTGCAGCTGACCGCACGAGGTGGAGAGGTACCCTGAACCAACATCTCAAAACGGGGGAAGAGAAACTGTTGAACGCAGCGGCAGACAAGCGGGCACGCAGAAAGGAGCGCAGCAACTTCAACAAACCAGAGACCACACACAAATGTGACCTTTGCCACAGAGACTGTCACTCCAGCATTGGTCTCTTCAGCCACAAGCGACGCTACTCTAGCCCAAAGATCCTATAGCGAGCAAGATAGCCCACTCGACGAAAAAGACGTAGTACGGTCATGGGCAGGTCATGGGTAATTTTAGGCCCCATTTCCGTAACCGGCTTCCGTCTCCACACCAAAGATCCCGTAGCGGAGCAAAGATAACTAGTGCGGAGACGGAAGCCGGTTACGGAAACATCCTTGTAAAAATAAAAGTTCTTTGGTAAAAATCTTCTCCTCACTTTCAGAATTATAATTTATTAACACAAACTGTTCCCCCGCAACGTTGATTACACTGCGAGTCGGGTCGGGTCGGGTTACTGAAATGGATGAAAGAAAGGCCCACGTTCTGCTCCGTTGCGTACTACACGTCAGCCCATTGCATTTAGAAGGAGTGGTCTATCTTGCTTGCTATAGGATCTTTGCTCGAGCCGAGGCTTGGAGCAAGCAGCCAACATCTAGGATGCATCACCCATGGTCAGTCATGGCTGAGGGGAGCCTATGAGGGCCTACAATATAAATATATATATGTTTATATATATATATATATATATATATAAAGACTTGACAGCATGAAAATAAATGTTCTATTTATAATTTTATGATGGGTTTAATGTAACACTGTGTTTACATATTCTGTTGTGCTGCTGCAAGTATAAACTCCATTGTTCTGTTTTGGGAAAAATGACAATAAAACACTCTTGACTCTGAACATACAACCAGCAAATTCTACATTTCTCTTTAATTCAAAACAATCCCTGGATGTGAAGAACAAGATGACTGCCCAATGCATCGGTAACTTTCCAGCTTGGTGTGTTGCTGCTTTTGCTCGTGCATGTTCCTCAGTGAGCTTCTATCTCCCACTGCCTGTGTTCACAACCAGCCGTTTACTGCCAGGGGTCGGAGAGGTTAATTAGCTCGTTAAGCTGCACGCTTTGCATGTTTCTTTCATGTTTCTTTTTAATTTACACAGTCAAAGTCAGTTTGCGATCATGTAGCAGTAAATGACAAAAGAGCATTTACTCCCATTTAGAAACTTAGAAAATAGGTGCAGGAGTAGGCCATTCGGCCCGTCAAGCCACTACCGCCATTCAATATGATCATGGCTGATCATCCACAATCAGTATAAACATCTCGCCACTACTGATGACAGGCTACCGCTACTGATGTTAGTTTAGTCATAGAGCCCTTCGACCCTTCCTGCCCATGCCGACCAAATTTGCATATTGGGCTAGTCCCATTTGGCCCACATCCCTCTGAACCAATCCTATCCATATATCTGTCCAAATGTTCTTTAAAAGTCACAACGGTATCCGATCATAGAGCTATAACAGCACGCAACCAGGCTATTCGGCCCATCTTGTCCATGCTGACCATTGGCATACTAGGCTTGTCCCATTTGGCCCATATCCCACTAAACCAATCCTATCCATATATCTGTCCAAATGTCTATGAGAGGTCATAATTGTTTCCGCTTCTATAGTTTCTGCTGGCAGCTCGTTCCAATACGGACAACCTTCTGAGTGAAAAGTTGCCCATGAGGTACCTCTTAAATTTACCCCACATGACACTGAGTGTGACACAATGGCTCAGCGGTAGAGTTGCTGCCTCATAGCAACAGAGACCCAGGTTCGATCCTGACCACGGGTGCTGTCCGTGTGAAGTTTGCACGTTCTCCCCGTGACTGCGTGGGTTTTCTCCGGGTGCTCCCACATCCCAACAACGTGCAGGTTTCCAAGTTGCCCCGAGTGTGTCGGATGGAACTAGTGCAGGGTGAGAGTTGGTCGGTGCGGACTCGATGGGCTGAAGGGCCTGTTCCCATGCTGTATCTGTGAACTAAACTAAATTAACACTGGCTCACATGCCATCCCAGTGAATTTGGGACATTTTGCAGAGTCTGTGCCTGTATTTTCTCTTTTCCTTGTGATGCCTGATGTTTGGCAGATTAGGCTTCACTGACACTATAGAACATGTGCTTAGAGCCACAAATATGATGCAGCAGTATATAACACTGGCACATCATAAAATGTATTTCAGAGTGAGTTAGATATAGCTCTTCGGGCTAACAGAATCAAGATATATGGGGAGAAAGCAGGAACTGATTGTGCATGAACAGTCATGATCGTATTGAATGGCGGTGCTGGCTCAAAGGGCCGAATGGCCTACTCCTGCACCTATTTTCTATATTTCTTGTTAAAATATACAAAAATAACCCTCCAGATGCAGGAAATTCTGAAATAAAAACTGAAACACATTGGTAAAAAAGTGGATAATATTGCGGGTGAAGAATCTTCCTCAAAAATAGAGAGAGCAAGTTTGTTTCAATTGCAGAGACAATGCAGGCGAGATCAAAAAGACAAAATCAGGAGCACTGATTTGATTAGGACAGGCTTGATATTGGCATAAAAACAAAGAACTGCAGATGGACACAAAATGTTGGAGTAACTCAGCGGAACAGGCAGCATCTCTGGAGAGAGGAATGGGTGACGTTTCAGGTCGAGACCCTTCTTCAGACTGATGTCAGGGGAGGGGGCGGGACAAAGAGAGAATGTAGTCGGAGACAGTTTGGAGAACTGGGAAGGGGAGGGGATGGAGAGAGGGGGAAGGCAAGAGCTATTTGATGTTGGAGAAGTCAATATTCATACCGCTGGGGTGTAAGCTACCCAACAAAATATGAGGTCCTGTTCTTCCAATTTGCGCTAGGCCTCACTCTGACAATGGAGGAGGCCCAGGACAGGAAGGTCAGATTGGGAATTCGAGGGGGAGTTGAAGTGTTGAGCAACCGGGAGATTAAGACGGACTGAGCGGAGGTGTTCAGCGAAACGATCGCCGAGCCTGCGCTTGGTCTCGCTTCAGTGAAACTGCAGATGCTGGTTTATACCAAAGATAGACACAAAGTGCCGGAGTAATTCAGTGGGTCAGACAGCATCTCTGGAGAAAAAGGGTGGGTGACATTCTAGGTCAGGACCATTCTTCTCAGTAGGTTTATTCTAGTGACGTGTACTGAGATACAGTGAGATGTTTTTTGTTTCCATGCTCTCCCTCAAACCATACATTCACGAGTATGATCAAGCCACGCACAAGTACAACAGATGAGGCAGCATCTCTGGAGAGAAGGAATGGGCGAGATCCTTCTTCAGTCTCGACCCGAAACGTCGCCCATTCCGTCTCCCCAAAGATGCTGCCTCACCCGCTGGGTTACTCCAGCATTTTGTGTCTACCTTTGATTTTACCAGCATCTGCAGTTCTTTCTTACACCCAAGTACAGCAGGTCATGCATAGAGCAAAATACTAGCGTGCAGAATATTGTGTTGCAGCATTATAGTGTTACAGTTATGGAAGAAACGTACAATCACCATGGTCAGGTAGGAAGATCGGGACTATACCCTAGCTTGTGGGTGGATTCTTGTAAAGGGGCTGTCCCACTTGGGAGACCTAATTGGCGAGTTTAGAAGAGTTTAGAAGAGTTTGAAAAAGTGTCATGTTGAAGACCTCCTTCGACTATGTTGAAGACTAACTTCGACTAGCTACGACTAACTTCGGGAAAATTGGACACCGAATAGTGGAGAGTGAAGACGACTTCCTTCGACCTCCCTTCGACTATGATAAAGACTATCTACGACTACCTTCGACTGCCCTCGATTACCTACGACTAACATGCCAACCTACTATGACTAAATCTACGAGTAAAAAAGGTATCAATTTTTTCCATGGCGACCTTTTTTTGCTTGCGGACATTTTTTAACGTATTGAGAAAAACGCCGCCACCTAGCCGAATCCTCGAGTACACGGAGACCACTCTCGAGCATGAAGGAAAGTTACGAAGACCTCCTAAGACCTTGTGTCGACCATGCTGCGAGTATGAGTCGAGGGCAAACTTGCCAGAACTCGCGGATTAGGTCGCCGCAGTGGGACAGCCCCTTAAGTCTGATAATCACAGGGATGAAGCCGTTCTCAGGTTTGGTGGTATATGTGCTTTCAAGCTTCTGTATCTTCTGCCCGACGGGAGAGGGGAGAAGAGGAGATGGCCGGGTGTAAGTGGTCCTTGACTACGTTGGTGAACTTAACGATGTTGGCTGGGTTGTTTAAGTTAAATCGAACAGGTGACAGAAAGTAATTTCCTCGTGTTCAGTTCTGGGCACCATTCATGTAGGAAAGATGTTGGTGAGTTGGAAAGGGTGCAGAGAAGATTTACAAGGATGTTGCCAGGACTCGAGGGTCTGAACAATATGGAGGGGTTGAGCAGGCTGGGACTCTATTGTCTGGAGCGTAGGAATATAAGGGGTGATCTTATAGAGGTGTAAAAAATCATGAGAGGAATCATGAGGTGGGCGCACAAAGTCTTGCCCAGAGGGCATTAGTTTAAGGTGAAGGGTGAAAGATTTTATAGGAATCTAGGGGGTAAAATTTTCACACAACGGGTGGTGAGTGTATGGAACGAGCTGCTGGAAGAGGTCGGTGAGGCAGGGACTCATTGTGAAGCTATTAGACAGGTACAGGGATGGGACAGGTTTAGAGGGATAGAAACATAGAAACATAGAAATTAGGTGCAGGAGTAGGCCATTCGGCCCTTCGAGCCTGCACCACCATTCAATATGATCATGGCTGATCATCCAACTCAGTATCCCGTACCTCCCTTCTCTACATACCCCCTGATCCCCTTAGCCACAAGGGCCACATCTAACTCCCTCTTAAATATAGCCATTGAACTGGCCTCGACTACCCTCTGCGGCAGAGAGTTCCAGAGATTCACCACTCTCTGTGTGAAAAAAGATGTGGGCCAAATGCAAGCAAAAGTGGGATCAGTATAGATGGGACATATTGGTCGGTGTGGGCAAGTTGGGCCATGTGGGCGAGTTCTGCCATGGTTGTACCAAGTGGTGCAATACCAAGACGCATCATTCGGCCAAACCCTGGTTAAGTTTCCTATGTTCTCGAACAGATCAAAAATGTCACTTGTCTCCCACTGTGCAGTTTTAGCACCAAACTACATTTGTGATGATGTTGAGTGTGCCTATTTAGTGCCCTAAACATACATCAGGATGTTATACTTATTGATGTCTTCAAGAGAGAGTTAGATTCAGCTCTTGGGGCTAACGGAATCGAGGGATATGGGGAGAAAGCAGGAACAGGGTACTGATTCTGGATGATCAGCCATGATCATGTTGAATGGCGGTGCTGGCTCGACGGGCCGAATGGCCTGCTCCTGCACCTATTTTCTATGTTTCTCTATTTCCAAGTGCCCTCACTTTAAGGAGATTAGATTGCATCATAGGGACACAAAGTGCTGGAATAACTCAGGCAGCATCCCTGGAGAACATGCAAGGCCAGCACTCGGTGTCCTTTTGTGTATTAACTAGCATCTGCTTTCTGTCTCTATATTAAGCTGCATCACAGATTTCTACATTTCAAAGATCAATTGACTTTAATCAATGTCTCTTTTCGCATTGGTTTAATTGTCAATAATGACTATTTTGAGTGGCAAATTCCACCTCCTAACCAAGAAGGAGACATTGCGAGTTGATAGACACAGAGTCCTTTGCCCAGAGTAGGGGAATCGAGGACAACAGGACATAGGTTTAAGGTAGGGAGGGGACGATGTAATGGGAAACTGAGGGTGGTGGGTGCTGGAACAAGCTGTCGGCAGGGGTAGTTGAGGCAAGTACTATCACAACATTTAGATACATGGATAGGATAGGTTTGGAGGGATATGGGTCAAATGCAGGAGGATGGAACTAGAGTAGATGGGACATATCAGTCTGAAGAAGGGTTTCGGCCCAAAACGTTGCCTATTTCCTTCGCTCCATAGATGCTGCTGCACCCGCTGCGTTTCTCCAGCACTTTTGTCTACCAGTAGATGGGACATGTTAGTCGGCGTCGACAAGTTTGGCCAAAGGGCCTGTTTCCACTCTGCATGACTAATAAAGCAGATAAAACTCGTTATATTTTTAAATGACGGCTGTTTAGTCCTGAGGAGTAATTTCTGCAGCAGTCGTAACTTACAATGGATTTCCACGACTGCAGTAATTGCAATACATGGGCATCATGTAGCCGGGGAGTTGCAGATGAAGACATGGACAGGAGAGAGGATTCTCTGCCTTCTCTCTGTCATCTGATCCAGTTGACAAAGAGCTGGAGTAACTCGGCGACTCAGCCGGCACCTCTGGAGAACATATTCTGTTCTGCTTTTGGCACGGATGATAGTTAAACACTCTTGACTTGACTGTTAACGCTTGACCACACAGACGGTAGTTGGTGCATGGAATGAGCTGCCAGAGGAGGTAGATGAGGCAAGTAATAAAAGATACTTGGACAGGTACGTAGATCACAATGATGGGACGGATACGGGCCATATGTGGGCAAAGGGGAGTGGCGTAGATGGGCCATGTTGGTCGGCCTGGGTGAATTGGGGTGAACGCTGTATCTCTAAACTAAATGAAATTAAATGTTGTCGACCCTTTCCACGGTCATTTTTCACATGATGGACACAAAATGTTGGAGTAACTCAGCAGGATGGGCAGCATGTGTAGGAAAGAACTGCAGATGCTGGTTTAAATCAAAGATAAATACAAAATGCTGATGCAGTGAGACAGGCAGCATCTCTGGATAGAAGGAATGGGTGACTTTTCGGATCGAGACACTTTTTCAGTAATTGTCTCATTTTTAGCTTAGTTCATGACTCAATAACTCCCCCTCCACTTGGTTGCCTGAGAAATAACAAAACTGGATGGTGATTAAATCATGGTAGTGTTTTGTAGAACGTGTAAGGCACTGGGATGCTGTTCCCCGTCCACAGAAAGCAACTTGGAAACAATGAACTGCAGATGCTGGTTTATACCAAAGATAGACACAAAGTGCTGGAGTATCTCAGTGGGTCAGGCAGCACCTCGGGAGAACATGGATGGGTGACATTTCAGGTCTGGACCTTTCTTCAGATTGAAGAAGTCTGAGGATGGGTCCCGACCCGAAACATTACCGATTCATGTTCTCCAGGGATGCTGCCTGACCCACTGAGTTACTCCAGCACTTTGTGAAACGTCACCTATCCATGTTCTCCCGAAGTGCTCCCTGACCCGCTGAGTTACTCCAGCGCTCGGTGCCTTTAGAAAGCAACTTAACTGTACATTCTTACATTACTTGTCAAGTTATTGAGTCTAACTTTGCTTTGGTGACCAAAATAATGAGGATGGTGAAATAAGATGGACAATATAGGAAGGAGCAACATTTAAATGTATGTATAAAGGTCTCCCTTAAAGGCGAATATCTAATATTTAACATTGTATTTAAATGTAATGACCTAGGTGTACTAAATGCCTGTTATTTGCCAATTTGCACTTTAACTGATCAAAGCACGTTTTAATTCATATTTGTGCAGTTTATGCAAAATATGAATAAAGGGGTAGAGTCTAATTACTTTTTCCCAAACTATTTAGAACATTTTATTTAAAAAAGATTTTTATATAAACGTGCAACTAATTATACTTTGTACGCATCTACATCACCTGCGCTTGGGATTAGCAACACCTGCTTTCGTGCTTTTATTCCTAAAAACGGGAACGTTGTCAGGGGTGACTTTAGGAGAAAATACGTTTGCTTTCCCTGCCCTGAATGAGATGTTTCTTCCCCCCACACTATATAAGGTGTGTATGCTGGGCCTTGTATCTACTAGACAACTCTACCTAACCCTGGCTTGAACCCTGACCTGAAACGCCGTCTGTCCATTCCCCCACGGATGCTGCCTGACCCGCTGAGTTCCTCCAGCGCTTTGTGATTTGCTCAATGTTCCGTCATTTCAGCGCGGCACGATGGCGCAGCGGTATAGTCGCTGCCTCACAGCACCAGAGTCCCGGGTTTGATCCTGACTACGGGTGCTGTCTGTACGGAGTTTGTACGTTCTCCCAGTGACCACGTGGGTTTTCTCCGGGTGCTCCAGTTTCCTCCCACATTCCAGAGACGTGTGTGGTTTCAGGTTAATTGGCCCGAGTGTGCAGGGAGCTGGTGAGAAAGAGGGATAACATAGAACTAATGTGAACGGGTGTTCGATGGTCGGCATGGATTCAGTGGGCCGAAGGGCCTGTTTCCATGCTGCATCTTTCAATCAATATATGATGAGTACAATCATCCATCCACAAGTAAAAGCATGAAAAGATTGTTAGTAGATATCTATTAAAAAGGAACTGCAGATGCTGGTTTATACCAAAGATAGACAGTGTGTGCTGGTGCAATGGTAGCACAGCGGTAGAGTTGCTGCCTAATGACCCTGTCCCACTTAGGAAACCTGAATGGAAACCTCTGGAGACTTTGCCTCCCACCCAAGATTTCCGTGCGGTTCCCGGATGTTGCAGGTGGTTGCCGGAGGTTGCAGGTGGTTGCCAGAGGTTGCAGGGAGTGGAAGCAGGTAGGGAGACTGGCAAAAACCTCCGGGAACCTCCAGGAATGGCAAGGAAACCTTGGGTGGGGCACAAAGTCTCCAGAGGTTTCTGTTCAGGTTTCCTAAGTGGGACAGGGGCATTACAGCGCTGGAGACCCGGGTTCGATCCTGACTATGGGCGCTGTCTGTACGGAGCTTGTACATTCTCCCCGTGACCTGCGTGGGTTTTCTCCGAGAACTTTGCTTTCCTCCCACACTCTAAAGGCGTGCAGGTTTACTGGTTCATTGGCTTGGTGGATGTGTAAATTGTCCCTAGTATGTGTAGTATAGTGTTAATGTGCGGGGATTGCTGGTCAGTGCGGACTCAGTGGGTCAAAGGGCCTGTTTCCGCGCCATATCTCAAGACTAAACTAAAACTAATACTCCAAGTTCAGTTTATTGTCACGTTTACTGGGATACAGTGAAAAGTGTTTTGTTGCATGTTATCCAGTCATCAGAAAGACAATACTTGATTACAATCGATCCATTTACAGTGTGTAGATGCATGATAAGGGATAAGGGAATTAGTGCATGGTAAAACCAGCAAAGTTCGATCAAGGATATTCCCAGGGTCACCAGTGAGGTAGATAGTAGTTCAGCATTGCTCTCTGAACTCCGATCCACCTCAGCGTGTCAGGCAGCGACTATGGAAAAAATGGATAGGTGATGTTTCAAGTCGGGACCTTCTTAGTTGATCAGGATAGCCTGCAGAGAGAAGCGTTGCTCCAGATCTCGGTGCATCCATGTAGGTATGTTACAAAACCTACCTGAATCGTCATTGGGAATCTGCCCTCAGCCATGGCCGCGATTTTGGCGCTGTTTGGAGGGGGCGGGTTTAAAACGCGATTTTTACTAGGCTGTACTAATCGCACATGTTCAGCCTAGTAAATCATTAACGAAAAATCGCTGCAAGACCCGGTCGCAAAAGATATTATTAGTTTTATAGGCCTCGATAATATAGTTCTAATAGTTTTAAAATTACTGTTTCATTCCGCAACCTCTCGCAGCCCCAGGGTTTTATAGAGCAAACAATTAAAGGTATGTACCTTATTTTTACATTAAATGGGGCATATATATAACCCTATATATCAAGTTATCTATAGCGAGTAGCTCATTTTGGGCTTTTTATATCCCGCAGTATTTTTCTCGGCATTTGAGGGCACTAATCCAGCGCTATGTCAACGTTCTAAACCAGCGCGTTCACAGAAACCCACTAGAAAGCCGATTTAAATGGGCATTTATTTACAGCAATTGAACACTAAATTCCTTCCATTTGGCCTATAAATTAATGTAAATTAGATATAAAAATCATGTTATATTGTGAATTATTTGTGAATAATCTTTGGACACTTAGGCTATTTAAAAATGTTAATCTTTCCTTAAGAAATGGGCTTTTGATTATCCAAGATCACAGCTTTTTTGTAATGTCCATTGAAAATCAATAGGGAACAAGATGCTAATTTCCGAGTATGAAAATGGTCATAACTTTTTTAATACTTGAGATATGAAAGTGAATTTGGTGTCTAATTAAACTTATTGTTATGCTTTATCTGATGGGATAAATTGCAGACTTGATTTTTTAAATCTCAAAATTTTGTAACATTGCTAATCCATGTACATCTTCTCTGCATTCTTCCCAGCTGAGATGCCTTCCATGTAGGCAAGTGAGACAGTTCAATCATTGAGTGTCCCTGAAGAGTGAATGTTGACCTGTCTACATGCCTCTCCCATTAACGTGTAGATCATGCAGCATTAAACATGAGCAGACTATTGATTGCTGTTGTATAATGTATTACTGAAGCACACAAAGACCGGTTAATAATGCATAGTAATACACCGTTTATACACTCAGTTTTTTTTTTAAACAAAAAAATAAATCAATAGTGATACATCATTCTTTTAAATAAAAGGAACTGCAGAACTTGAGCAATTAAAAAAAGTGCTGGAGGAACACAATGGATGGAAGTCTGGAGCTGGTTCTCGACCCGAAACATGGCCTGTCCATTCCCTCCAAAGTGCTGCCTGACCTGCTGAGTTCCTCCGGCTCTTTGTGGGGTTTTTCTCTTTTAAATAGATTGCCTCTACAGAAAACCTTAATCTAAACAACATATAACTGAGACTGAAAATTGATTATGAGGATGTTGCCAGGACTTGAGGGCCTGAGCTATAGGGAGAGGATGAGCAGGCTCGGATACAGTGTATAAAATCATGAGAGGAATAGATCGGGAAGGCACACAGAGTCTCTTGCCCAGAGTAGGGGAATCGAGAACCAGAGAACATAGGTTTAAGGGGGGACATTTAATCGGAACCTGAGGGGTAACTTATTCATCAAAGGGTGGTGGGTGTATGGAACACAGGACAGAGGAGGTAGTTGAGGCAGGGACTATCCCAACGTTTAAGAAACATTTAGACCGGTACATGGATAGGACAGGTTTGGAGGGATACGGGTCAAAGGTAGGCAGGTGGGACTAATGTAAAAAAGGTTCCATTTTTGCAGCGACTTCATTGAATGTTGCATGCTGTATATACATAGAACAGTATTGAGCCACAGGGAAAAGTTGAGCAGGCTAGGACTCTGTTCCTTGGAACGCAGGAGGATGAGGGGTAATCTTTTAGAAGTGTACAAAATCATGAGAGGAATAGATCGGGTAGATACACAGAGTCTCTTGCCCAGAGTAGGGGAATTGAGAACCAGATGACATAGGTTTAAGGTGAGGGGTAACTTTTTTACACAAAGGGTGGTGGGTGTACGGAACGGGCTGCAGGAGGAGGTAGTTGAGGCAGGTACAATTGCAACGTTTAAGAAACATTTAGACAGGTACATGAATAGGACAGGTTTAGAGGGATATGGACCAAATGCAGGCAGGTGGGACAAGTGGACATGTTGGTCGGCGTGGGTAAGTTGGTCTGAATGGCCCGTTTCATTGCTGCATTGGAACAGGCCCTTCAGCCCACAATGTCCATGCTAAACATGATGCCAAGATAAACTAATCTCCTCTGCCTGCCATATCCCTCCATTCCCTGCGTGATCCATATCCCTCCATTCCCTGCGTATCCAGGTGTCTCTTAAATGCCACCTAGGTGTGAAGCTGACAGCAATGAACATTTGTATGGAACTTAATCTTCAGTAACACTGCTTGCCGGAAGAGTAGAAATCAAACATTGATTTGTTATCCTACTGAAGAAGAGTAATGATCTACTCTCTGCCATCCATCAAGGAACTCATTGGGGTTAATGAGGGGCCAGAGTGAATCCCAGCACCCTGAGCCACAACTCATCCTGCTTCCCATTCCAGTCACTATCAATATTTGATAGCTGATCGTAGACGGTGCGATCGTTTCGCTGAACACCTTCGCTCAGTCCGCCTGAACCAACCTGATCTCCCGGTTGCTGGACACTTTAATTCTCCTTCCCATTCCCACACTGACCTTTCTGTCCTCAGTCTCCTCCATTGTCAGAGTGAGGCTAAATGCAAATTGGAGGAACAGCAGCTCATATTTCGCTTGGGCAACTTACAGCCCAGTGGTATGAATATTGATTTATCTCACTTCAAGTAGCCCCAGCATTCCCTCTCTCCCTATCCCTCCCCCACCCAAGTCTCACCAGCTTCTCATTTTCACCCAACAAACAGCTAGCAATGGTCTGTTTCCTTTCTCATCGTTACTTTTTTGCATATATTTTATTCACTATTCTTTATCTCTCCACATCATCGTCCAAATGTCTAATTTCCCTATCTCTAACCAGTTTGAAGAAGGGTCTCGACCCGAAACGTCACCCATTCCATCTCTCCAGAGATGCTACCTGTCCCGCTGAGTTACTCCAGCATTTTGTGTCTATCTTCGATTTAAACCAGTATTTGCACTTCCTTCCTACACATGAATATTTGATATGTAGCAGTTCCTTGTCTCAAAGTGCTTTGTGGAGATGACAAGTGATTTGATGTACTTTTCACAGTACAATGTAATGCCATTTATGTCTCCCTGTTCTGCTGGGGCTATGAGCAACGGCACTGCTCGTTTCGACTCACTGAAATGAGAACGCGATGTAAAGAGGAAATAAAACACAACCTTCTCAATGCAGTCAACAATAAACAAGCTCTGTGGCTCTCTGCAAAGATGTGTAGGAGGATGTGTGCAAGGTAGGAGAAGGAGCGGGGGAAGCAATGCGGGGTGTTGCAGTTAATGATGTGCGGGATGGTTTTGAAAGAAATACTTGGCAGTTCAGGATGTACATTTGATATCAAACCACACCTTCAATTGCCAGGGCCACTTAACAGGGTCACCGCAGCGGCAGAGTTCAAGTTCAAGTTCAAATTTATTGTCACATGTACCAATTATTAAGATAAGATTAATAAGATTAATTAATACAAATAAGATATTTGAGTTACAATACAGCCATACTAAATATAAAGCAACAAGACACACGGCCACATCAAATAAAGTTTAACATAGTATTGTGTCCAGTTTTGGTCTCCTAATTTGAGGAAGGACATCCTTGTGATTGAGGCCGTGCAGCGTAGGTTCACAAGATTGATCCCTGGGATGGCGGGACCAATGATCCCTACCCCCCTGATCCCCTTAGCCACAAGGGCCACATCTAACTCCCTCTTAAATATAGCCAATGAACTGGCCTCAACTACCCTCTGGGATGGCGGGACCAATGTCAACCATATGAGGAAAGGTTGAAAAGACTAGGCTTGTATTCACTGGAGTTTAGAAGGATGAGGGGGTATGTTATAGAAACATATAAAATTCTTAAAGGACTGGACAAGCTAGATGCAGGAAACATGTTCCCAATGTTGGGCGAGTCCAGAACCAGGGGCCACAGTCTTAGAATAAAGGGGAAGTCGTTTAATACTGAGGTGAGAAAAAAACATTTTAACCCAGAGAGTTGTGAATTTGTGGAATTCCCTGCCACAGAGGGCAGTGGAGGCCAAATCACTGGATGGACTTAAGAGAGAGTTCTAGGGGCTAGTGGTATCAAGGGCTATGGGGAGAAGGCAGGTACGGGTTATTGATTTGTGATCACAATGAATGGCGATGCTGGCTTGAAGGGCCGAATGGCTTCCTCCTGCACCTATTTTCTATGTTTCTATGTTTCTATAAACATCCACCACAGTGGAATCCACATTCCTCACTTTGATGGAAGGTAATAAAGTTCAACCATCTTCCGTTTTACGTTCTCCCTGTGACCTGCGTGGGTTTCCTCCGAGACCTTCGAGTTTCCTCCCGCACTCCAAATGCGTACAGGTTAATTGGTTTGGTGTATGTGTAAATTGTCCCTAGTGTGTGTAGGATAGCGTTGGTACGCGGGGATTGAATGGCCGGTGCGGTTGATGGGCCGAAGGGCCTGTTCCGCACTGTATCTCTAAACTAAACTGCAGATGCCGGTGTATACTGAAGATAGACACAGAGTGCTGAAGTAACTTGTGTCAGGCAGCATGTCAACATGTACCTATTGTTGCTGACACTATGATGTTATTGAGGCAGCTTGGTTTCCTGTCATAGTGATGCATGGACATATGTGTAACGTGATTCATGATCTATTCCATCACGCATCTTGGACACAAGTACCCAGCCACAGCAAGGACATTTGAGTACTCCTCTGGTCTAATGGTCTAATGTCTATCACAGGCGACACAGTGGTGCAGCGGGTGGAGCTGCTGCCTCACAGCGCCAGAGACCACGATTCCATCCCGACAAATGGCTCGATTGTAATCATGCATTGTCTTTCTGCTGTCTGGAGAGCACGCAACAAAAGCCTTGCACGCTACCTCGCTACACGCCACAATGAACTCAACTGAAACTCAACTGAAACATCTGGTGTTGTCTGCATGGAGTTTGCATGTTCTCCCTCCCGCATGGGTTTCCTCCGGGTGCTCCGGGTTCCTCCCACATCCCAAAGACGTGTGGGTTTGTAGGTTAATTGAGCCAGTGTGAACGGGTGAATGTTGGTCGGTGTGGACTCGGTGGGCAGAAGGGCCTATTTCCATGCTGTACCTCTAAAGCATAAACAAACTCTATGCTGCAGTGACTAGTGGGGTACCGCAAGGCTCAGTGCTGGGACCCCAGCTATTTACAATCTATATTGATGATCTGGATGAGGGAATTGAAGGCAATATCTCCAAGTTTGCGGATGACACTAAGCTGGGGGGCAGTGTTAGCTGTGAGGAGGATGCTAGGAGACTGCAGGGTGACTTGGATAGGCTGGGTGAGTGGGCAAATGTTTGGCAGATGCAGTATAATGTGGATAAATGTGAGGTTATCCATTTTGGTGGCACAAACAGGAAAGCAGACTATTATCTAAATGGTGGCCGACTAGGAAAAGGGGAGATGCAGCGAGACCTGGGTGTCATGGTACACCAGTCATTGAAAGTAGGCATGCAGGTGCAGCAGGCAGTGAAGAAAGTGAATGGTATGTTAGCTTTCATAGCAAAAGGATTTGAGTATAGGAGCAGGGAGGTTCTACTGTAGTTGTACAGGGTCTTGGTGAGACCACACCTGGAGTATTGCATACAGTTTTGGTCTCCAAATCTGAGGAAGGACATTTATTGCCATAGAGGGAGTGCAGAGAAGGTTCACCAGACTGATTCCTGGGATGTCAGGACTGTCTTATGAAGAAAGACTGGATAGACTTGGTTTAAACTCTCTAGAATTTAGGAGATTGAGAGGGGATTTTATAGAAACTTACAAAATTCTTAAGGGGTTGGACAGGCTAGATGCAGGAAGATGGTTCCCGATGTTGGGGAAGTCCAGTCAAGGGGTCACAGCTTAAGGATAAGGGGGAAATCCCTTAAAACCGAGATGAGAAGAACTTTTTTCCACACAGAGTGGTGAATCTCTGGAACTCTCTCCCACAGAGGGTAGTTGAGGCCAGTTCATTGGCTATATTTAAGAGGGAGTTAGATGTAGCCCTTGTGGCTAAGGGGATCAGGGGGTATGGAGAGAAGACAGGTACGGGATACTAAGTTGGATGATCAGCCATGATCATATTGAATGGCGGTGCAGGCTCGAAGGGCCGAATGGCCTACTCCTGCACCTAATTTCTATGTTTCTATGCAATAAACTCCAGGAGAATTTAAGAACTCATAGAAAGAAATACAGTTTGGGCCATTTTTCCTCGATGCTGGTAGGTGCAGAGTTTTGATGGTCACTCTGTATTCAAACTTTGGCCATCTGTTTTGTTTCGGCTAAATTTGGTGATGAAATCATTTGGGATTTCAAATGAATAATGAAAGGCCTAGATAGAATGGATATGGAGAGAACGTTTCCACTAGTGGAAGAGCCTAGGACCAGAGGGCACAGCCTCAGAATAAAGGGACGTGTCTTTAGAATGGAGATGAGGAGGAATTTCTTTAGCCATAGGGTGGTGAATTTGTGGAATACATTGCCACAGAGGACTGTGGAGGCCAAGTCATTGGGTATTTTTAAAGCGGAGATTGATAGGTTTTTAATTAGTAAAGGGCCTGTCCCTCTATCATGACCTAATTCACAACCTATTTCACTCGTGGACATTTTTCATGATGTTGAGAAAAACGTCCCGACCTACTTGATGCCACGAGTACCTACGACTAGCATCACGACCTGCTACGACCTACCTACGACCTCGTGATGACCATGCTGTGAGTATGAGTCACGGGCAAACTCGGCAGAGGTCGTGAATTAGGTGGTGAAAGTGGGACAGGCTCTTAAGGGCGTCAAATGTTACGGGGAGACGGAAAGAGATTGAGGTTGAGAGGGAAAGATAGATCTGGTATGATTGAATGGGAGATTAGACTCGATGGGCTGAATGGCCCAATTCTGCTCCTGTGTCTTATGGTCTGATGGAGATTCTGACTTGAAAGAAATGCTTGGTAATTTAAGGATGTACGTTGATATCAAACCACGCCGCCTTCAATTTCCAGGGCCACTAACAGGTACAGATCCAGAGTCACGTTCCCCCTGACTCTCAGTCTGAAGAAGGGTCTCGACCCGAAGCCTCACCTATTCCTTATCTCCAGAGATGTTGCCTGACTCGCTGAGTTACTCCAGCTTTTTGTGTCCATCTTCAGTTTAAACCAGCACCTGCAGTTCCTTCCGACACAGCGGAAAGACAATACATAGTTACAGTCGAGCCATTTACTGGGCACAGATACATGATAAGGGAATATGTTTAGTTCAAGTAAAGTCCAATCAAAGATAGTCCGAGGGTCACCAATGAGGTAGATAGTAGTTCAACATTGCTCTCTGCTTGTGGTAGGATGATTCAGTTGCCTGATAACAGCTGGGAAGAAACTGCCCCTGAATCTGGAGGTGTGCGTTTTCACACTTTTGTACCTTTTGCCTGATGGGAGAGGGGAGAAGAGGGAGTGGCCGGGGTGCAACTCGTCCTTGATTATGCTGCTGGCCTTGCTGAGGCAGCGTGAGGTATAAATGGAGTCAACAGAAGGGAGGTTGGTTTGTGTAATGGTCTGTGCTGGAGCTGTGATGCAAAGTGATAAAATGCTTTCTGTGGCTCATCTGTGGAGTTTGGTGAGAGTAGTTGGGTTTGAACCAACATCTGCAGTTCCTTCCTGCACACTAACAGGTCTGTTTGGCACAGACATTGTGGGCTGAAGGGCCTGTGTTTGTGCTGCTGTTTACTAGGTTGTCAGTTGTGTCACTGCAGAGCTTGCACTGATAGCAATAGATGTTAGTTCAGTTTAGTTTATTACTGTCACGTGTGCCGGTGTACAGTGGAAAGGTTTTTGCGTGCTATCCACTCAGCGGAGAGACTACACGCAATTACAATCAAGACGTCCACAGTGTACAGATACAGGATAAAGGGAATAACGTTTAGTGCAGTTCTGTTCATTTCCCTTAGTGGGTTTCACTACACCAGAGGTGCATCTTATTTATTCAGTCCACGAGCCACTGATTTGTCCTCAGGTCATTTTGCTTCTTGTTGTCAAATAAATTACACTCCTCCGAAATGCTCAAACTGGCAAGAAATGCCTGTCTAATGCAGTGTTACTTTTCAAACAGAGGCAACACTATATAACATCTTTAATGAAACTGGAGATTTGAAATCGCATTATGGAATGGACACAAAAAGCTGGAGTAACTCAGAGAGACAGGCAGCATCTCTGGAGAGAAGGAACGGGTCTTGACCCGAAACGTCATCCACACCTCTCTCCAGAGATGCTGCCTGTCCCGCTGAGTTATTCCCCTGTCCCACTTAGGAAACCTGAGCGGAAACCTCTGGAGACTTTGCGCCCCACCCGAGGTTTCCGTGCGGTTCCCAGAGGTTTTCGTCAGTCTCCTCTAATGGTCGACTAATAGCTCCCTAATGAATTATTTCAAAAAATTCAAAATCGGCCACGATTAAAAATACCTTCCACTACCTGCAACCTCCGGCAACCACCTTCAACTAGCACCGCAACCGGCTTCGAATAAAAAATTACCGGTTTTTAAAACGGCAACCTATTTTTAGCCGGGGCTGGTTTTGAATTTTTTGAAATAATCGCCGGAACATAGGAGAAGCGGAAACCACTTTTGACCATTAGGGAGACTGACAAAAACCTCCGGGAACCGCACGGAAACCTTGAGTGGGGCGCAAAATCTCCAGAGGTTTCCGTTCAGGTTTCCTAAGTGGGACAGGGGCATTACTCCAACATTTTAGTCGAGTCCTGTGTACCGAGGTACAGAAAAAAGCTTTTTTGTTGCGTGCTTATCCAGTCAGTGGAAAGACCAATACATGGTCATCCAATCAAGCCATCCACAATCATGACCTTACTTCAGACTGATTGGAGCTATGATACTGATTATTCAGACGTGACATCTTCACAGATGGTTGATGTTTTTTTGACCGAGGATGTCCCGTGACTCATTCTCCACATTATAGGAACTGTTAACATTTTACTGTAGCAGCCCCAACTTAATTTATCTGGTGTAACATCGATTATGTATGTGCATCTGTCCGACAGTTAATCAGATTGCAACGCTAACCACAACTTCTCACTTCCATCTTCAGTACGAGAGTGCGAAGAGAGAAGAAAAATAGCAACCACCTGTTACTGTGGCAGGATATGGAGTTGCGAAAATGAACAACAAGTTTTGTTTCTGCCGAATGCCAATGTATGTTCCATTGATAATCAAGGAAGAATAATATTCACTGAGCAAAACCATCCAATTCTGGATGGCGTCATTCCAGGTTGGAACTGAATTGAATTGCTGTGGATTACTTGGGTCTCCTCAGCCTCTGGAGTGTGGACTGAGCTGTACAGCACAGAACCTATTTTTGACTGGCACGGTATCACAGCGGTAGAGTTGCCACCTTACAGCACCAGAGACCCGGGTTCGATCCTGACTACGGGTGCTGTAGGTGCGGAGTTTGCACGTTCTCCCCGTGACCTGCGTTGGGATTTCTCCGGGTGCTCTGCTTTCCACAAACACTCCAAAGGTGTACAAGTTTGTGAGTTCATTGATCGGTAAATTAGTAAATTGTCCCTTGTGTGTGGCATAGTGCTAGTGTACAGGGTGATCGCTGGTCGGTGTGGACTCGGGGAGCCGGAGGGCCTGTTTCCACACTGTGCCTCTAAAGTATAAATCCTGAAATCTCTTCCCTCTCACCTTCAGCCCGTGCCCTCTAGTTTTAGAATCCTCTACCCTGGGAAAAAGTCTGTGAGTGTTCACTTTGTCCAAGCCCCTCATGATCCTGTACCCCTCAATAAAATCACCCCTCTGCCTCTTACACTACACTTAATAACATCCCTTGTGTAGCTGGTGATCAGATTTGCACACATAGTACTCCACATGTGGTCTCACCAGCAACTTGTACAGCTGCATTATGATGTTGGGTGCTGTCCATGTGGAGTTTGCATGTTCTCCCTGTGACTTTGCAAGCATTTCCCCAGTGCTCTGGTGTCCTCTCTTATTTCAAATAAATGCAGGCCACGTTCCTTGGTTCTTTTTGGTTTCTTGGTCCTGCAAAATATTCCAAATGGAATTTAAACTGGAGGTGGTGGAGGGAGGACTTAAGCCAGAAAGGGTTTGTGGGAAGAAAGAGCTACCTTAAATTTAGTTGCATCTGGTTGGGTAACTATGGCAGGGTGAAGATTATTCCATGCTTTAATAGTGCGGGGGAAGAACGAATTGCTGTACACATCTGTCTTGGTAGCTGGAATCTCAAACTGGATCGAACGCCCTCGTCTGCTCCTAATTGGTTTGGGTTTGGTGTAGGTTTTGTTATCCGGCAGTAAATTGGCCCAAGTGTTGGATGGAGGGGGTTGGAGGGGGATGGGGGGGTGGGGCGGAGAATCAGGTGGGAGTTGATGGCTCTTGGACACTGCACAGCACTCACCTCAGTAACTGTGAGAGAGAAAGTCTCACAAGGAAATGTGTGGGAGAGCGAGCTTGCTCAGGGAGCTAGACCATAGGACTGAGGACTGAGGACTGAACGATAAGTAATGGATTTAAAATGGCATTCTTGTACACCTCATTAAGGTCTCTCTCAACCTCCTGACCCACACCACCCTGGCCACACACTCATTTCACTCCTGCCATCAGGAAGAAGTTACAGGAGCCTGAAAACTGTAACGTCCAGGTTCATGAGCAGGTTCATGAGCAGATTCTTCCCTACAACCATTAGACTATTAAACACTACAACCTCCATGGACCCAAACTACATGGACTCGGGACATTGGTTTCGTCATTGCACTGCTGCTGTTTGTTAATTATTTTAATATGATATATATATATAATATATATACACACGCACACATATTTATGTTTGTGTGTATATATATATATCTATGTGTGTATATGTGTATATATATATATGTATATATGTGGGTCTGTGTATATGTTTGTGTGAGAGTATACAGTGGCTTGCAAAAGTTCATCAAAGGGTGGTGGGTGTATGGAACACGGGACAGAGGAGGTAGTTGAGGCATTTTTAAGAAACATTTAGACAGGTACATGGATAGGACAGGTTTGGAGGGATACGGGTCAAAGGTAGGCAGGTGGGACGTGTAAAAAAGGTTCCATTTTTGCAGCGACTTCATTGAATGTTGCATGCTGTATATACATAGAACAGTATTGAGCCACAGGGAAAAGTTGAGCAGGCTAGGACTCTGTTCCTTGGAACGCAGGAGGATGAGGGGTAATCTTTTAGAGGTGTACAAAATCATGAGAGGAATAGATCGGGTAGATGCACAGAGTCTCTTGCCCAGAGTAGGGGAATCGAGAACCAGAGGACATAGGTTTAAGGTGAGGGGTAACTTTTTTACACAAAGGGTGGTGGGTGTACGGAACGGGCTGCAGGAGGAGGTAGTTGAGGCAGGTACAATTGCAACGTTTAAGAAAAAACGTTTGTTAATTATTTTAATATGATATATATATATAATATATATATATACACACACACACATATTTATGTTTGTGTGTATATATATATCTATGTGTGTATATGTGTATATATATATATATATGTATATATGTGGGTCTGTGTATATGTTTGTGTGAGAGGATACAGTGGCTTGCAAAAGTTTTCATACCCCTTGAACTTTTCCACATTTTGTCACGTTACAACCACAAACGTAAATGTATTTTATTGGGATTTTATGTGATAGACCAACACAAAGTGGTGCATAATTTTGAAGTGGAAGGAAAATGATACATGGTTTTCAACTTTTTTTACAAATAAAAAACTGAAAAGTGTGGCATGCAAAAGTATTCAGCCCCCCTGAGTCAATACTTTGTAGAACCACCTTTCGCTGCAATTACAGCTGCAAGTCTTTTGGGATATGTCTCTACCAGCTTTGCACATCTAGAGACTGAAATTTTTGCCCATTCTTCTTTGCAAAATAGCTCCAGCTCAGTCAGATTGGATGGAGAGCGTCTGTGAATAGCAATTTTCAAGTCTTGCCGGAGATTCTCAATTGGATTTAGGTCTGGACTTTGACTGGGCCATTCTAACACATGAATATGCTTTGATCTAAACCATTCCATTGTAGCTCTGGCTGTATGTTTAGGGTCGTTGTCCTGCTGGAAGGTGAACCTCCGCCCCAGTCTCAAGTCTTTTGCAGACTCTAACAGGTTTTCTTCCAAGATTGCCCTGTATTTGGCTCCATCCATCTTCCCATCAACTCTGACCAGCTTCCCTGTCCCTGCTGAAGAAAAGCATCCCCACAGCATGATGCTGCCACCACCATGTTTCACAGTGGGGATGGTGTGTTCAGGGTGATGTGCAGTGTTAGTTTTTCGCCACACATAACGTTTTGCATTTAGGCCAAAAACTTCCATTTTGGTCTCATCTGACCAGAGCACCTTCCTCCACATGTTTGCTGTGTCCCCCACATGGCTTGTGGCAAACTGCAAACGGGACTTCTTATGGCTTTTTTTCAACAATGGCTTTCTTCTTGCCACTCTTCCATAAAGGCCCAATTTGTGGAGTGCACGACTAATAGTTGTCCTGTGGACAGATTCTCCCACCTGAGCTGTGGATCTCTGCAGCTCCTCCAGAGTTACCATGGGCCTCTTGGCTGCTTCCCTGATCAATGCTCTCCTTGCCCGGCCTGTCAGTTTAGGTGGACGGCCATGTCTTGGTAAGTTTGCAGTTGTGCCACACTCTTTCCATTTTCGGATGATGGATTGAACAGTGCTCCATGAGATGTTCAAAGCTTGGGATATTTTTTTTATAACCTAACTCTGCTTTAAACTTCTCCACAACTTTATCCCTGACCTGTTTGGTGTGCTCCTTGGGCTTCATGATGCTGCTTGTTCACTGATGTTCTCTAACAAACCACTGAGGCCTTCACAGAACAGCTGTATGTATACTGAGATTAGATTACACACAAGTGGACTCTATTTACTAATTAGGTGACTTCTGAAGGCAATTGGTTGCACTGGATTTTATTTAGGGGTATCAGAGTAAAGGGGGCTGAATACTTTTGCACGCCACACTTTTCAGTTTTTATTTGTAAAAAAATTTGAAAACCATGTATCATTTTCCGTTCACTTCACAATTATGCACCACTTTGTGTTGGTCTATCACATAAAATCCCAATAAAATACATTTACGCTTGTGGTTGTAATGTGATAAAATGTGGAAAAGTTCAAATTAAAACTTTTGCAAGCCACTGTATATGTGTGTGAGTGTATATATGTGTGAGTATATATATGTGTGTGAGTATATGTGTATGCATGGGTAGGAAAGAACTGCTGATTCTAGTTTAAATCGAAGCGAGTCACAAAATGCTGGAGTAACTCAGCAGGACAGGCAGCACCTCTGAAAGGATAAGAACTCGCTGAAAGGATAGGAACTCATCCGAATATTCAGGGATATAATACTAAAGACTCAAATAATAAAATCTCACTATATGCAGATGATATACTTTTATATATCACAAATTCATAAACGAGTATTCCAACCTTATTAAATTTAATAGAGGAATTTGGGTCTTTTTCAGGATATAGAATAAATTGGAATAAAAATGAAATTATGTCATTAAAGCCTCAAGAAGCGATTCACATTAAAATTCCCCTTTAAAATTGCAACAGAAAAATTTAAGTATTTGGGTATTCAAATTACTAGATACTCAAGATACAAATCATTATTTAACGTTAATTTTATGCCGTCATTAAATAAATTGAACGCACTGATTAAATTCTGGAAAACGCTTCCATTGTCATTAATAGGTAGAATAGATGCTATAAAAATGATTTTTTTTTTTACCACAAATATTACACCTATTTCAATCCATACCAATATATATACCAAAACATTAAAAAAAAACTAGATTCTAATATTACCAACTTTATTTGGGACTATAAATCACATAGAGTTCAAAGAAAACACCTGTGTAAACCCAAAGATGCTGGGGGACTTTCACTTCCTAACTTTTTGTACTATTATTGGGCAGTGCATATTAAGAATATAATTTATTGGCTGGATAGCCCTTTCCAACAGACAGAATGGATAAGAATGGAGAAAGAGGATTGTTCTCCCTGTGATATAGGAGCGGTCCTCTTCTCCCCGATAAAATTGAATAACACAATATATAAGAATAACCCAATTACCCTACACTCTGCCCTGGCCCACCTGGACTACAACAACTCCTACATCAGGCTGCTGTTCATTGATTTCAGCTCCACCTTTAACACCGTCATCCCCGCCAGCTTGATCACCAAACTCAGTGGACTTGGCATCTCCACCTCCCTCTGCAACTGGACACTGGACTTCCTCACTAACAGACCACAGTCTGTTAGGGTCAATAACCTCTCCTCCTCCACTATAACACTGAACACCGGAGTGTCACAGGGCTGTGTGCTCAGCCCTCTCCTCTACTCCCTCTTCACCCACGACTGCATCCCAAAGTACGGATCCAACGCCATTATTAAGTTTGCTGATGATACCACGGTAGTAGGACTGATCAGCGACAACGATGAGTCAGCCTATAGGGATGAGATCCAGCACCTGACCACCTGGTGTGCCAACAATAACCTCGTCCTCAACTCCAAAAAGACGAAGGAAATTATTGTTGACTTCAGGCAGACCAGAGGAGGCAGTCATACCCCCATCCATATAAACGGGACTGAGGTGGAGCACGTCTCCAGCTATAAATTCCTCGGAGTACATATCTCGGAGGACTTGTCCTGGTCCCTCAACACCTCCAAGCTGATCAAAAAGGCACAGCAGCGCCTTTACTTCCTGAGGAGGCTCAAGAAAGCCCACCTGTCCCCTCAGATCCTGACCAACTTTTACCGCTGTACCATAGAGAGTATCCTGACCATCTGCTTCACGGTATGGTACAGCAGCTGCACTGCTGCGGACAGGAAGGCACTACAACGGGTGGTGAAAACCGCGCAGCACATCACCGGTGCCCCGCTCCCTGCCATGGATGCCCTCCACCGAAAACGGTGTCTGAGATGGGCTGGGAAGATCATCAAAGACCCCTCACACCCCAACCATGGACTGTTTGCCCTCCTCCCATCAGGGAGGCGGTACAGGAGCCTCAGGTCACGTACTAGTAGGATGAGGAACAGCTTCTACAACAACACAATCACACTGCTGAACTCGGAGTCCCGACGATAGATTTCTCTGGTCCCTCCGTCCCCATTGTTTAATCATTCTGTATTTCCTGATTATTCTGTATCTTCCCTCTTTCTATTTTTTTTTGTTTTCTTTATGTACAACTACTACGGACTGACGCAAAACTGCATTTCGTTGTACTGATACTTGTATTTGTGCGATGACATTAAAGTTGAATTGAATTGAATTGAATTGAATTATCCATAATACCATAAGAATTAACTTTAAAATTAAGAAACCTATCAGTGTTAACACCAATAGTGAATAATCCGGTATTTAAACCATCTCTTATTGATAAAACATACAAACAATGGGAAAGAATGGGAATTAAGAGGGTAGGCGACATGTATGAAATGGGAAATCTGTTATCATTCCAATAATTAAAATTAAAATTTAAGCTGAATGACAACCAGATTTGCGATTTTATGAAGAAATATATACAAAGACATCAAACTATAATTTTAGACCCACTGGAAGAAGTAATGAATATTAAGGCTGACAGAAATTAATATCATATCTATATAATAGTATCATTAGTAGAGAACTACCATGAACAGAGGCACTTAGAGAAGACTGGGAACAAGAATTAATGATAAAAATCACGAAAGAAACATGGGAAAAGTATTTGATATATATACATAAATGTTCGATTAATGTAATTCAATTCAAAATTCTACATAGATTATATTATTAAAAAACTAGACTGAATACATTTTATCCAAATATTTCTCCCATTTGCGACAAATGTCTATCTCAAAATGTCAATATAACACACTCTTTTGTTTCCTGCATAAAACTTTATCAATTTTGGTGCGATATTTTTGATATGTTTACAAAATTATTCAAGATAAAAATGGAGCCCAACACTGAAATGATTATACTTGGAGTAACGGGAGACGGGAACAAATTAAACACATTTCAAAATTCATTTTTTAATTATGGGTTAATAATAGCAAAAAAAACTTATACTCAAATTTTGGAAAAATACAACCATACCAACGTTGGAAATGTGGATTATAAATATGTTGGACACAGCACATCTTGAAAAAATGCGATTCCGCCTAATTGATAAACCAGACCAATTCTTAATATGCAACACCTGTCCCTTCACCTCCCCCCTCGACTCCATTCAAGGACCCAAGCAATCGTTCCAGGTGCGACAAAGGTTCACCTGCATCTCCTCCAACCTCATCTACTGCATCCACTGCTCTAGATGTCAGCTGATTTACGTCGGGGAGACTAAGCGTAGGTTGGGCGATCGTTTCGCAGAACACCTCCGCTCAGTCCACAATAACCAACCTGACCTCCCGGTGGCTCAGCACTTCAACTCCCCCTCCCATTCCCAATCCGACCTCTCTGTCCTGGGTCTCCTCCATTGCCAGAGTGAGCAACAGCGGAAATTGGAAGAACAGCACCTCATATTCCGCCTGGGGACCTTGCGTCCGGATGGCATTAACATTGAATTCTCCCAATTTTGCTAGCCCATGCTGTCTCCTTCCCTTCCTTAACCCTCGAGCTGTCTCCTCCCACCCTCCCATCCGCCCGCCCACGGGCTCCTCCTCCTCCCCTTTTCCTTCCTTCTCCCCCCTCCACCCCCTATCAGTCTGAAGAAGGTTTCGGCCCGAAACGTCGCCTATTTCCTTCGCTCCATAGATGCTGCTGCACCCGCTGAGTTTCTCCAGCAATTTTGTGTACCTCCAATTCTTAATAAGTTGGTCTCCATTTATTGACTTCTTGGATACATGTGGTGCAACAGTATTGTTAAAAACAACTGTGTCAGGTCTGGGTGAAAGATGGTCAAGAATACAAATATTCATCTCCTATCTTCTATTTGCTACTCTCTTGCTCTTTTTTCTGTCTTACTTTTCTTCCTCACTCTCTCTCTTTCTCCACACACTACACGTTTTTCTACTCTCTATCTTTCTCTCTCATTTCTTTAAAAAAAAATAAAAATGAAGTTGTACGTAGAATGTAACATGTCAACATATATGTGGCACCTCAAAAAAAGGTACCACTGTATTGTACTTACTTCTAATAAATAAAATTTTTAAAAAAGGAAAAAAAAACAAAGCAGCATCCCTGGGGAGAAGGAATGGGTGACGTTTCGGGCCGAGACCCTTCTTCAGTTTATGTGTACATATATGTGTGTATGTGGGTGTGTGTGTGTGTGTGTGTGTGTGTGGATATGTGTGTGTGGATATGTGTCTCTTGACACTTCACGTTCAATAATGAATTTGGAGAATTTGTTGCTCTTCTGGAACTTGGAACATGAAACAGTCCAGCACAGAACAGGCCCTTCAGCCCACAATGTCCTTGCAGAACATGATGCCAGATTTATCTAATCTCCTCTGCCTGTATGTGATCCATACCCCTCCATTCCCTGCATATCCGTGTGGGATATATATCCAAAAGCATCTTCAACACAACTATCATGTCTGCCTCCTCCACCCAGAAGAGCATGTTCCAGGTACTCACCACCCTCTGTTTTTTTTTAAAAGAAATGATCAAAAATAAATAAACATTTACCATTCCCATCGTTTACAATCACTCCGTGCTGTTTCATTTAACGTAAACTCCAACAGGGATCCTCGTCCGCCAGCATCTCGACATATCCTGCTGATGAACAACTTGTTGTCTGGCACTGAGATCTTTCCAGTGGGTAACAGGATGGACAGCCGGCTAAATCACCCATAGATCCATGCTGTGCCTGCTCAGCAACCCCTTCCAGAGGCACAATCACGTGTGATCTTTTCATGGTTTTCGCTGAATAGCGATGAGGTAGTGAACAAGTGCCCGGGAAAAAAACTGCTTCACATGGCTGCGGCACGGTGGCGCAGTGGTAGAGTTGCTGCCTTACAGCGCTCGCAGCGACCGACTTCGATCCCGACTACGGGTGCTGTCTGTACACAGTTTGTACGTTCTCCCCGTGGGTTTTCTCCGGGTGCTCCGGTTTACTCCCACACTCCAAAGACGTGCAGGTTTGTAGGTTAATTGGCTTCTGTAAAATTGTCAATGGTCCCTAGTGTGTAGAGATAGAACTGGTATACGGGTGATTGCTGGTCGGTGGGGACTCGGCGAGGCCTTGTTTCCGCGCTGGATCTCTAACGTCTAAAACTAAAATGTGTCGGGCAATACTTTCTTGTTACAGCACTCGAGGTCAATGATCAGAGCCGGCCACTGAATCTCCTTCCATTGTCAAGCCAAGGCTGAGATTCCATTGGGATTGCAAGGTCAGATGAGCAACTCCCAGAGGGAAGGATGTGAGAGAGACCCACAACAAGCCCTCTTTGGGTGAGGTCTGAATATAAAGTTCGGGTAAGAAATCTAATTCGTCACAGCCCCATTTTAATCGAAAGCGGATTTTCGTCCGCATAGTTTGCAGTGTATAATAGTGCTTGCAAAAAATGTTTGTATTTGTGGCAAAGATAGACACAAAGTACTGGAGTAACTCAGCGGGTCAGGCAGCGTCCTGGAGAAAAAGGATGGGTGATGTTTTGGTTCGGGATCCTACTTCAGTCTGAAAGTGGGGTGCGGGGGGTGAGGGGTGAAGAGCTAAAGGCCATTCCCTACTTTCAATGTCTCTGGCCACCCCACTCCCCACCCCACTACTTTCAGACTGAAGAAGGGCCCCTACTCGAAATGACACCCATCCTTTCTCCCCAGAGATGCTGCCTGAGCCACTGAGTTACTCCCATCGCTTTGTGTCTATCTATGGTGTAAACCAGCGCCTGGAGTTTGTATTGGGAGCAAACCTGATTTAACAGCAGGCAGGGATCAGGAATCACTTGGATAGGCGTTAACTTAATCGGTACCGGTTAACACTGGAAACAAAGCCTTCAAGTTCATATGTAGGAAGGTGCTACGTGCTGGTTTACAAGTGCAGATAGACATGACATTTCATGATGTTACTGGTTTCTAAATCTTTCATTCATTCATTTAGTGTTGTGTATTCAAAGATCAAGGATATAGGAGTAGCATTAGGCCATTCGGCCCATCGAGTCCACCCCGCCATTCAATCATGGTTGATCTCTGCCTCCTAGTCCCATTTTCCTGCCTACTCCCCCATAACCCTTGACACCCGTTCTAACCAAGAATTTGTCTATCTGTGCCTTAAAGGGAGATTTTCTGCAGGAGACTTTGTCAGAAGAGAAATTTTCTGAAAAACTGGAATTTCAATTTATTTTCTAATTTAAAAATTGTTTTATTTTCCAACAGACTGTGCTGGGGGGTGGATGGTGATGGCTCCTGGTTGTCAGAGATGGGACAGTAGCTGGGCGGACTACACAGTGACAGATACGCTCCATGTCCCTCATCAACAAGGGAGGCAGTACGACTGTCACGTGGCTAGGGCAGATGCCTGAACACAACGGTAAGTTAATAATCTGCACTCACATCTCAATTGCTATTTTCGATGGATTAATAAATACGGCACGCAATTATCTTCACGGATGATACCAGAATTTGCAATTAGAGTCATAGAATCATATGGTGTGGAAACGGCCCAACTTGCCCACACCAACGTTCTACTCTAGTCCCACCTGCCTGTCTTTGGCCCATATCCCTCTAGACCTGTCCTATCCATGCACCTGTCCAACTGCTTCTTAGATTAAATTAGATTAGATTTATTGTCATTCAGACCTTTCAGTCTGAACAAAATTTTGTTTCCCTGCAGTCACACATATAATTTTAAAAAATGACAAAAACACATAGTCAACACAAATTTAACATCCACCACAGTGAG